>NC_090267.1:298712611-299015111 GCF_040414725.1 Anabrus simplex
CCACCCTCTTTAACCGAACCATCGATGATGCAGTAACCCCCGTAGTTTGAAAATTGCAGTACAAATTTGAAAAAATAAGTTTAACATGACCGAATGAATGGTTTGTGAGCCGATATGGCTGTTTTATCATGCCAAGGACATGTGTGAACAGGTAACCGAATCCAGGCTCCGTAAGATTGTCTCTACAACACCTAACAATGAGGATTCATCAAAGGAATTGGAACGGCGGATACCATTCAGATTGCTCGGTATTTTTCGAGAAGTACCTTTAGAACACCAAACGCGTCCGTATGCCGTTTATTGATTTCACGAAAGCTTTCGATCGTGGTCTAGATGCACTCAATTGGCACGCTGTACGGTCCCTCAATACTCCCGAAACTTAGGTCCAGTGGATCAAGCTAAGGTACCGCAATGTTTCCAGCATGGCCCGACGTGCAGCAGGAACATCGCCTCTCTTCGGCAAGAATGTGCTAGTACATGAGAGGACAACACTTTCACTCTTAATATTTGTCATCTGCAAGGACTCTATTACATGTGAAGCGGGCTTATTAACTCTGATGTTACAACACTCGCCTTTCGACTTTAAGTTGGCAGCTTCAAGCTTGGCTCAGTCCGGTGGTATTTTGCTCAAATACGCCAACCTCGTGTCGATAGACATGTAAAATAACTCCTACCGGGCTACTTGGCTGTACAGTTAGAGTCGCGCAGCTGTGAGTTTGGATCCGGGAGATAGTGGGTTCGAACCCCACTGTCGGCATCCATGAAGACGTTTTCCGTGGTTTCTCATTTTCTCACAAGGCAAATGCTGAGGCTGTACCTTAATTAAGACTACGACCGCTTCATTTCCACTCCAAGGCCTTTCCTATCCCATCGTCGCCATAAGACCTGTATGTGTCGGTGCGACTTAAAGCAACTTAAGTCCTACAGAACAAAAGTGTGACACCACGGAGACTCCTATAACTGTAAAGGTACTTAGAGGGATATAAAACCAAAACCATTATTACATTATATTATCTATATTACGTGTGACCTACAAACTCCCCACCCGTTGACACTTCTCACTCCAATGATACCTTTCTGAAGACCTCCAGGTGAAAATTACGCAATACAAAGAACACCTCGGCGTTTGAGTTCCGACTCAGTCTCAAGAAGACAGAGTATATGAAATTCGGCACTCACATTGATGATACCATCAGCATCATTTCAAAATGAGTTGAAGAAAGTGGAACAATTCAAGTACCTCGATTCCCTTACATGCAGCAACGGTAACAGCTGTTCAGATGCCGGCAACCGGGTCACCGCTACCTGTATGCAATGGCACAAGGTAACTGGAGTCCTATGTGATCATCCGATGCCCCTTAAGCCTCAAGTCAAAGGCATACAGAACGGTATGCGCCCAGTCTCCTTCTACGGATCGGAGTGTTGGCCAGCAACAGTAAAGCATGAGCAGGTTCTACATATTATGGATATGAGAATGCCCCGATGGACCCTTAGACTAATGAGATTCGACCACGCAAAAAAGATGATCTCTGATGACGAATGGAAATCGCGACTATATTGTAGAGAAATATATAAGGTCGTTTATAGCAATGAGAGATCTGTAGTGAGAGCAGCCATATATCTGGAGCCTAAACGCCAGTGACTGCGTGGTCCACCGGGGAAAAAAGAACGGCGGATGAACCGCATTACGGAAGTAGAGGAATAAGCGACCTCCACCCCAGAAGATGCCTAGCATCGGTCTAAATGGAGACGGATCAGCTGACAAGCGCTCGTTGCCACTGTGTGGGAATAACGCTAGGAAGATGAGGTTACGTCCTGTTGTATTAGGATGAACCAGAATTGCAACAACATGAGAGATACAGTGTAATCTCCAAAACCGTAACCGATACGTCATTCGTGTGGAAAGTGTGAATGAAAGTTTCCGTCATGAATGTTTCGTCGCTTAAGGTTTCAATATCAAATCCTAGATTTCATGTGCAACAATATACAAGTTCAATATTGCGCACGTATCACGAAATGAAATGCTTGTAGACTAGAAGCAAGATTCTCAAATACAAAGGCGAATTACAGTTGGAGATGTGCAACAACAATATTTTCATAATGCCGTCCCCAGGCGCTGCTATATATTTCAAGATAGAAAGAACTATGAGGACAGTCATGATGTCCGTTGTAATGAATGCCACCAGAGATTAAATGCATAGCACGCTGGAGTTTACTCGTTACGAATGTTTCCACAGCATTTATTTAGGGATCTCAGTTAGTCGTTAGCTTCCAGAAAAGATTCGCCTTTGTCTTGTATGTTGGGTATTCAGCCCGAGGGCTGGTTTCATGCTCTACAGCTCCACCAACAGCTGTCATATAAAACTTAGGTGTCACTGAAGAGGCGTACTAGGGAAATGAGGAAAGAGTTAGTTTCCCGTTGTTTTCCTCACTGAGCCAGAAATTGCTATTACACATCAGTCTACCAAGCCCACTGAAATGCATGCATCAAACGACCCTATGAGCGATATTTTCACACCATTCATAACAGGGACTGGCTGCATAAAGAACGGTATTACTAGAATCGCTCATACCTCGGTCAATTTCATGTTGTCAAAACCAAGGATGAGACTGAGACTGAGACAGGTCAATGAAAGTAACAAATTCAATATAGCCCATGCCAGCAGACATAGTGCACTGTAAACACTACATCCCGCCAGCAAAGGCATCTCCTTCGTCTTATGACTAGACAATTTCACGCTCAGTTTTATGAGAGGAGTATGCATTTATTTCACCCCTGAATGCGAAAATGAAATCTCGTGCTGAGTGGTTCAGACAGCTCAGTGGATCGTGGTAGACTGTCAGTCTCAGGGTCCCAACACTGTGTGTTCAAAACGCGCAGATGTAGTTGAATATCTGAAGAAGAGAAATAAGTCCATTCGAAGCTACACATCGTAAGATGTCGCCATGTAAACGATCTCTAGTGACACATTTCATGTTTACCCGAAATAAATAATTCCAGACTCATCCTTTGACAGCCTATCAAATATCTGCTATACTCTACCACAGGGTAGAGTAAAATGGAACGTCAAAATTGACGTACAGGCAACCTGGATGGTGCCAATAGAAATGCCTGCCAACGGTAGCTGAAGGCGCGAAATTATTATTATTATTATTATTATTATTATTATTATTATTATTATTATTATTATTATTACCGGCTGTATTCGAAGGTGCTTAACAACGGAAGTCGATTGTTGGCAGATTTGCTGATACGTAAAATAACTCAATAACAGCAGTATCTCGAAAAACCACAGATTAAGTTAGTAGGAAATGAAACCAATTATATTATTTATAAGTTAATGAATTGATGTACGTAGGACACAGCAAAACAAGCGTAGAAATTTCTAGATTTACGACACTATTAACATTGCGATCATAAGTACGGAACCTGAAGTGTCACGTCGAATCTGAACCATAGCACGTGATATGTTTATTTCATTTCATCAATCACATTATTCATTTACCAGAATTCAAGCAACGGTACATTTGATAAGAAGCCATCGAAAATATCACTCTGTTCAGGAGGGAGAGGGAGTTATAAAGTACTTCTACATAGGATTAGGTTACATTCAAAAGACAATATTGTTGATTACAAGGCAAAAAAATATTCGGAAAATGCTGTGAATGGATTGCGGTCCCCTTTATCTACAAATGTTCAGTTATGAAAATAATTTCAGAATCACTTTACTCACAATAATACCATAGTGGTATGTTTGAGGGAGGGGCTGCCTGGCCGAGGCGGTAAAGGCGTGCTCGGTTCGCCCGGGAGGACGTGGGTTCGAATCCCCGTCAGGAAATCGTCAAATTTAAGAAACGAGATATCCACTTCCGGAGGTGTATATGGCCCTGAGGTTCACTCAGCTTACACCAAAAATGAGTACCAGGGGCAAAGGTGACTGGGCGTAGAGCTAACCACTCTACCCCATCACGTGCCGAGGTTACGAATAGTGGACTCCTTTACTTTCCATCACTCCAAGGGCCTTCATTGCCTGTAGGGAGATGACTTTGCTTTGCTTTTCGTTAATTTTGAGGAAGGCCAACTGCGCGGACTAGGAGTAGCGTGCCTGCCTCTTAAACTGAGGCTCCGGGTTTAATTCCCGGCCAAGTCAGGGACTATTACCTGGATCTGAGGGCTGGTTCAAAGTTCATTCAGCTTACATGGTTACAATTGAGGAGCTATCTGACGGTGGGATAGCGTTCCCGTTCTACAAAGCCAATAATAACGACTGAGAGGATTTATCCTGATAGCACGACACCTCGAAATCTGCAAAACTTCGGGCTGAGCAGAGGTCGCTTGGCAGGCCTTCGCCCTCCGGGTCTTTTGTACCATGGGGTTTGGTTTGGTATGCTTGAGGAATGTTATAAGTGGCCATCATATTTTCAAGAACACCATGTACTTCCACGAGGTTGATGATATCAAGATACCTAATGTCACATGAAAATGGGAGCGCAGTATTTCACTCAAATATCCCGCAATCATTGCCTAATGTTCTAACCACAGTCATCCTGATGAGAACTCATCGACGATGCCCGTTATTTTAGCATTATTTTATATTCCGTCATTCCTTCGAGTTTTGTGTTTCAAACGCTGTTGGTAATTTTTGGGGAATAGTTCGACTATAAATTAATTTCGTAATGGACATAGCAGTTGTACGTTTCACTTGTAAATCTTTAATTTGGACATCCAGTTTTAATACTTATAAAAATATTATCATATCTTCTTAATTTGAGCTTGTAAATTATCGAGAAAAGGAATAATAATAATAATAATAATAATAATAATAATAATAATAATAATAATAATAATTGTACCGGTTGGTACACCTATACGCCGCACATTTGAATTTTCCGCCTTAAATTACTCCTCTAGTCCGCCTCTGTGGTGTAGTGGTTAGCGTGATTAGCTGCCACCCCCGGAGGCCCGGGTTCGATTCCCGGCTCTGCCACGAAATTTGAAAAGTGGTATGAGGGCTGGAACGGGGTGCACTCAGCCTCGGGAAGTCAACTGAGTAGAGGTGGGTTCGATTCACACCTCAGCCATCCTGGAAGTGGTTTTCCACTTCTCCTCCAGGCGAATGCCGGGATGGTACCTAACATAAGGCCACGGCCACTTTCTTCCCTCTTCCTTGCCTTCCAATCATCCCATCCCTCCACAAGGCCCCTGTTCAGCATAGCATGTGAGGCCGCCTGGGCAAGGTACTGGTCATTCTCCCCAGTTATACCCCCGACCAAGAGTCTGAAGCTCCAGGACATTGCCCTTGAGGCGGTAGAGGTGGGATCCCTCGCTGTGTCCGAGGGAAAAGCCGACCATGGAGGGTAAACAGATGATGATGATGATGAAATTACTCCTCTACAGCTGAAACTCTGAACTTTAAAACTGAATTAATTCAACCGTTTATCTGAAGATGTCTCTGTGTTAATTTCGAATAGTTTTTGTTTACTAATTATCAAGAAGCGTGGACATTCTCTCACAGATGTCTCTACCAAAAACTATGATCATGCACCTTGGTGCGAAGTGAAGGAACTTTTCTTGAAGATATTTTGTATTCATAAGTTGTTGTCTTTACTAAATTTTGTTCTTTCATTTGTGGGTTGGCAATATTAAGCTTTCTTTCCGCCTGTTTTGAACTTAGCCAATCAGTAATTCCTGTAATTAATTTTCCGCCTATCAGAGGTTTCTTCTTCGAATTTCCATGTGTAACTCTTAGCTATCCAATAACGTTGAGTGGGTGAGTCTTTATTATTCATGAAAGGTCTCGAATCTTCCACGAGGGTTTAAAAACTGCTGATTTTCTCGGCTCTTCGCCACTTCAACACCATCTTGCTTAGTGTATGGAAGTATAGCAGGAGGCGCGAAGCGTCTCTCCCTTCGTGCAGCAGCTCTTCAACAAGGAAATGGCCGTTTAACATCTTTATTTTTTCCTTGCTAGCTCAACAGTTTAACCCGCGGGGCAGGTTCGAAACCTTTAAAATGTAAACTATAACATGAAACATGTAAACCTTTTCCTATCTTGTAAAACTTCATTCATCTCCAACTGTAATTCGGGGATAGAGAGTGCTTTACCCTCTCGAGCTCCCCTTCATTTTGAATTTGAGGTGACTACGTTTTCGTAACCGATTTTCTTCTCTTCATTAATGTGTTAAATTATTTTTCTTATACGAGTCACCTCTATAGTATGGGAATAGCCCCTGTGTATCGGCTTAACACAGTTAGGTTTTAACAAGCTTTCATGTAGGAGTGCAAGTACACGCCTCCATTCATCTTGATTCTTTTTGGGGCCATTTAATTAACCTGTTGCTGTTCCACGAAGGCCCAGTAGATTGAGTACTAGATACCCCTGTTTCTTGATAGGTGTGCCTTGAGGGCAGTTGATAGTAATGTTGGTTGTTGCCTTTGATGGGCTTGATGGGCGGTCAGCTCTTTCTGGTATTTTGAAAGGTGCCTCTAGGAGGCTTGATATTAATAGACGGGAGCAAGTGCTCCATGTTATGAGGGTTTTTCTGCCCTTTGGTAATATGTTGGTTGTGAGCTGTGAGCTCAGGAATTGTAAAAATTACGGCTTGTGGCCCAGATTGTTGAAATCTATCTAAATCTCGGCTTTCTTGGTCTTGTGCCTGATTTGACTTATTGTACTCGTTAAGTTTTCAAATACTAGGTAAAAATTTGTTAAATTTTTTTTTGTTTGTAGAAAATATAACCTTTATTTAAATTTTAAATTCATCGTTCGGATTTGTAGTTAGACCCATTCCAGCCCGCACCTTCTTTCACCTCTGCTGTTCCACCAAAACACGGTAACAATAATAATAATAATAATAATAATAATAATAATAATAATAATAATAATAATACCAAGCAAGTGACTGTGCGGTTTGGGTTACGTAGCTATTAGCCTGCATTCCGGAGATAGTGGGTTCGAACCACACTGTCGGCAGCTCAGAAGATGGCCTTCCGTGGTTTTCGATCTTCACACCAGACAGATGCTGAGGCTGTACTTCAATTAAGACTACGATCGCTTCCTGTCTACTCCTAGCCCTTTCCTATCCCATCTTCGGCATGAGACGGAGTGACGTAAAGCAAAAAAGGGAAGAAGTGTAGCGTAATCTTATGGCCTCAGTTACCGTGTGCAGACATTTTAAATTGATGCTATCTGACTGTCTGCTTGTCAATGCTGACGTCCTTTTTTACTCTAGGACTACTAGACTGCAGAGTAAACCGAATCTCTTATTCAATTTTGTAGGGTAAAAAATCAAATGGTTTACCAGATATCTTTTACATGCCGACATCATACGACATGGAGTATCGAATGTGCTTTTTATTATGCCCTTCAGAAATCCGACTACCTCTGCCGGATTTGATCTTTTGATACGGAGGCTGACATTCTGCTACAGACCCGCAGAGGCAGGTTATACGTTGATAGGAACCGTGGTGTAATTCTCTAAACTTTTTTCGACAAAGTATTCATATATTTAATTGAATTTAATTTGTTAGTCCTGTGATTTGCTGAAAATTTCTAAATTAAAACGCTGCTATTTTTTGTACTTAGCTTTAAAGTGCGGGAAGAGAGTTCAATTCAATAAAACCATACATTACCGAAAAAGAAAGAGAGAAAATACAGTGCCGTGTTTATGTCATGGTTATATTCTCTTTAACTGAAAAGCCCAGTGTTATTTTAATATACCCGTACAAATGTTTCCTTCGGTCCTACCTAGAAACATTTCTAGTTTTTAAACTCCCAACGTATTCCGTTATAAACTGTAAAATTAATGAGAAACCAGCTTAATTTGAACGTAAAAATAATTAGGATGCTGATGATACATGTTATTTAAAGGTGACTAACATCTGGGCCATCAGGTCTTTTTTTTATAGTTGCTTTACGTCGCACCGACACACAGAGGCTAGGTCTTATGGCGACGACGGGATAGGAATGACCTAGGAATTGGAAGGAAGGGGCCGTGGCCTTAATTAAGGTACAGCCCCGGCATTTGCCTGGTGTGAAAATGAGAAACCACGGAAAACATCAGGTCTTATTGGTACGAGATGAAGCTAAAAATAATAATTAAATTTTTAAAATGTATCCACAGAATAGAATTTAAAATATGATGATGAAAAATGACTATAAATTTAGAATAATCACTGGATCCAAATGCCTTTTTCATATAAAATTGACTTTAAAAAGATTCAAATGTGATAAAATGAAATAAAACATTGCTTTTGAAGTGAAATCATATATTTCATGCAAATTACAAATTTAAAAAATACACATACAGACTAAAACAGAGAAAATATAATAAAAGGTAATTAAAAATAAAATAAAAATTATAAACAAATAGAAAATTCACGTTTAAACACGATAAAACGGATGACGGGGTCTGCTAGCTGCTCGTCATATCGGAGAATGACGGAGATGGTACTAGATGTTTTATACTACAGCGCTCGGCCAGGTCCACGCACTACGTAAAGATGTGTAGTACGGTCATATGACCGACACAAGTACACATCCGGGGGGGCTTTTCCCTTCAGTAAGTAGGAGTGCGTCGCTATACCATGGCGGATCCGAAGACGACATAATACCATTGCTTTCCTCCAAGAAAACCGCTAGTGGTTTTACATCGCACCGACACAGATAGGTCTTATGGCGACGATGGGACAGGGAAGACCTGGGATTTGGAAGCAAGCAGCCGTGGCCTTAATTAAGTTACAGCCACAGCAGTTGCCTGGTGTGAAAATGGGAAACAAGGGAAAACCATCTTCAGGGCTGCCAACAATCGGATTCGAACCCACTATCTCCCGGATTCAAGCTCACAGCTGCGCGCCTCTAACCGCACGGCCAACTCGCCCGGTCCAAGTAATCCGAAGGGAAGTCTTCCACACATTCGTAGTTCCATTAATCGCTCTCACCTTATTTGAAATAGGGGTGCCCTGCCACTCCATGTCCCAGTGTCACATCACCAAATGTCTCAGCTGAGAATATTACTGGCTGGAACCTTATAGGGCAACGGGGGCATTGTGACGTCTTCTTGGCAGCCTTATCAGCTAACTCGTTTCTCATATACCCACGTGGCTTAGGAGCCACAACGGCGTGATTCTGGTGCTAGCATTCGAACATCCGGCCAGCAAGTCCTGGATCCGCTGCACTAGAGGGTGCCGATGGAAACATGCATCAATAGAATCTAGTTAGTTCAATGAGCCGGTGCAGAGCAGAAAGTGTCCGCGCTCATTGGAAGAGAGTGCTGCAGAGCTTCAAGGATAACATAGAGCTCTGCTGTGTGTACACTACTGGTTTCCAGTAGAGGACAAAGAAAACTCTTATAATCGACAACGAACGCACAGCCTACTTTCGCTTCTTCCCTAGAACAATCCGCGTAAACAACTACTGAACCTGGATACCGGCCAGCAGCGGACAGGAAGAGCCTCCGATAAATGGAGTGGTCCGTGTTCACTTTTAGGCCCGTGTGCAGATCTAGGATTATTTCAGGTCGTTGTATTAACTAGGAGGTACCTTACTTTGTCGTCTGACAATACAAGGAACTGACGGCTCATCATACAGTCTGTGACTAGTATCCAAGCGTATACCAACCGGCTGCGTTTCGTGGATAAGCAGCGTACAGCCGACGTTTTCCATTGTGCAATACTCAGGGATAACTTGGGTGAAGTGGTATCTGTCGAAAATTCGCAGAATAGGAGAATAGTATTTCTTATGCATATGTTCTAGGAAAAGAAAGGAGAAGCAAAGCTTGAAGAGGAGGATGGCTCATCAGAAGAATAAGCTATGCAAATCCTAGGTCTCATGAAGAGACGGTACCATGCAAGACATGGTAGTGTAGGCAGTAAACGGTCCAAAGTAGATGTCCTAGTAAATGGCTTGACTAGTTGAAGGCCTTGGTTGGAAAATCACTCCACAGAGCCACAATGAATGGTGTTAACTCTCCAATAACACACATAACATGCCACCACAACCTGTTCAGGGTTATTTACATAGCATATAGCGTTTACTGCAGGGAGTGTCCGAGAACATGTTCGGTTCGCCTGGTTCAGGTCTTGCTATTTGACACCCACAGGCGACCTACACGTCTGGGCGTGAGATAATGAGGGAGGGAAAGAGTAAACCCCAGTGTCGGCACATGGCCTATTCCTCTCGAAAAACACCAAGGAGTCTGCTCAAGGCTTAAGGTCCCCATTCGACGGACGGATCGTCATCAACAACGGCATATGCCTTCATTCCAAATGAACACTACGGATTGGGTTGTAATTGAATCCAGGCTTTTGTCACGCAAGCTACCCTGACGGCCGTTAATTCTTTTTTTTACAAGTTGTTTTACGTCAAAACGACACAGATAGATCATATAGCGATATCAATAGCGTGTGACTTCCGAAGAAGTCTGATGCAGGTCTTTCGAGCTGACGCCGTACAGGAGACCTGCGCGTTTAGGAGGAAGGGGCCCTACCTATGATGAATTCTAATGATCACGCCCAGCCCCCGAGCCATTGGAGTTAACCAATGAAGATTAAAATCACTGGCCCGACCGGGAATCGAACCCGGCACACTCTGGACCAAAGGCTACCACGCTAACCATTTTGCCACTGAGCCGGGCCTTATAGCGATGTTGAGATAGCAAGGGGCTAGGAGTGAAAAGGAAGCGGCCATGGCCTTAATTAGGGTACAGCCCCACCATTTGCCTGGTGTGAAAATGGGAATCCACCGAAAACCATCTTCAGGGCTGCGGAAGGCGAGGTTCAA
Source organism: Anabrus simplex (assembly GCF_040414725.1). Classification (NCBI taxonomy): domain Eukaryota; kingdom Metazoa; phylum Arthropoda; class Insecta; order Orthoptera; family Tettigoniidae; genus Anabrus; species Anabrus simplex. The sequence continues at coordinate 298,723,393 of NC_090267.1, forward strand.
ACCCACTATCTCCCGGTTGCAAGCTCACAGCTGCACGCCCCTAATCGCATGGCCAAGTCACTCGGTAGGACCAAATTCTGATGGTGAAATTGTTTTCCATCAACGGGACTCGAACCAGTATACCGCGGTGTCAGGCCGTATATATTCGTCACCTGAACGATCGTGGCCACCGAGCGGGCTCCAGCCAAGGGTATCTGGACAGAAGAGAGATAATTATTTATTTTTTTAAGTTATTGTCGAAAATGAAGTGTTCAAAAGTCCTTAATTTCATACTTATAAACATGCATTATTATTTAAATGTCCGACTCGTTGGCTGAATGGTCAGTGTACTGGCCTTCGGTTCAGAGGGTCCCGGGTTCGATTCCCTGCCGGGTCGGGGATTTTAATCTTCATTGGTTAATTCCAATGGCCCGGGGGCTGGGGGTTTGTGCTGTCCCCAACATCCCTGCAACTCACACACACCACACATTACACTATCCTCCACCACAATAACACGCAATTCCCTACATATGGCAGATGCCGCCCACCCTCATCGGAGGGTCTGCCTTATAAGGGCTCCACTCGGCTAGAAATAGCCACACGAAGTTATTATTAACTTATTGAACTCTCATCCCTTTTTCTTAACGTTTGTTCGTTATCTTTATTGACTGGCTTCTTTGTACTCTTGAGTTCATCTCACAATAATTGGTACTCCAGGAACCATGGAACTCCAGCGTCTGAAGTACGATGCAATCGAAGAATATGCGAGAAGATACATTGACCTCAAGCACTTCATGATTCTATTCACTGTAAGAATGAAACGACGTCTTATGGAATGAAATAGATTGCTTGTCGCAAAATACGAATAATAAACACTCAAGTTTCTCTTGTATATCACTGACTTAAACATTTACTTCATTAAATGTTATGTTCTGAAACAAGGCGCTTGTTGGAGTTTTGTTTCAGAATTCCGTAATATATATCATGAAGAAAACTCTCAGGCATCCTAAAGTACCTACCCTGTCATTAGAAGGAGGCACTGGCGTAGAAGATAAAATTATCATATTCATGAAAATTGCTCTTCCTCCACATCAATGTTATTAACGAATTTCAGAGCACACTCTATGACTAGTTTTTAAAAAATATATAAGGTATATTCGCCGAGAACACAAAATTTTAATGCAAAATTCTTGAAGAGTGTCCCCATGATCTCTACTAATATCCTAAGGCGTGTCCGGAAAGTAAAGGTACAAAGACCAATTTCAAATCGCATACTGTTTAGTTAACAACGTTCCACTGTAAAAGAATTACGGGTATATAATTGAAAAATAAAAAGCAAAGTCATCTCCGTACAGGCCATAAAGGCCCTTGGAGGAGTGGAATGTAAAGGCTTCCACTATCCGTAACCTCGGCACTTGATGGGGTAGAGTGGTTAGCTTTACTCCCGGCCACCTTTGCCCCCAGGAAATAACCTGGTACTCATTTCTGGTGTAGGCTGATTGAACCTCAGCTTCAAGTGCACCTCCGGAAGTGGAAACCTCGTTCCTTAAATTTTACGACTTGCCAACGAGGATTCGAACCAACGTCCTTCCTGGCTAACCGAGCACCTCTTTACAGCCTCGGCCAGGCACCCCTCGGTATATAATTGACTTTCCAAATTTGTTGACGCCGTTATACAAACATTAATTTAGTCTGTGTAGTTGACAAAGTTACAGAAATCTGCCATAGTCACCTTCATTTCAACTGCGTCTTCAATTATTCTTTTAACTCGTCATTGTCAACAGAACATTGGCGGCGAAAGTATTTATTCGGGTAAAGAAATAAATGGCTATCGTTGGGCCCAAGACGATAAACGCTTTGCACCAATATGTTCGTAAAAAATGTCGACCCTTCCTCCGGAGAATTCATGACACCGCTTTCTCAATTCATAATGTTCCTCTCTGGAAACCGTCGAAAGTCGTTAGTGGAACGTATAATCAATAATATTATTATAACATAATGTTCCTGCTAGTACCAATGATTCGCCAATGCATTTCCATAGTTGCTCAATTTTCGCAATAGAAAACAGCATGATGGAGCGCAGCTCACATTTGGCGGAATTCTGGATCGGCGTACAAATTTTCCACACGCTTTATAATCGCCCCACTCAAAACGTTACCATGAGGCAAGATTTTGATTTACCATCATTGTTTCGTACATCCATATGGTTATGTTAGTCGTAGCCAATGTGATAACGGGCTGTCACCTTTGGCAGCTGCATGTCTCTCTCACGCATAGTCACTGTTGCAACATATCGGGAATTGGAAAGCGATATCAGCAAATATAATACATCTGAATAAGTTTTTTCAACAGCGAACCCTCTGATAAGTCTGTGCATCGTTACTTACTTATATCAACTGTTTAGGAATCGTTCCACAAGGGAGAGAGTGGCCGCTTACCAAGCTCGGTCCTGTTGTAAGTGGGTTCAGTTTCACTGCAGTGTGGAAACCGTAGAAAAATGCTGTAAATAGTGATAATATTGACGGTGACTATCTTCATGATAATTTTAGTGTTAAAAGCTATGTAGTTAAAGGCTGCTACAGAGATTGTTGTACGGAGAAGATATAGACGATGGAATTTCCAGAACTATCAAACATATAGGGACATTTCAAGCAAGCAGTCGCAAAGAATCGTCCCTATCGTGCATGGTGATTTCAAAAGCAGTTAACTGTTTATGAAACCGCAAAGTGTGTGGGAGTTAGTAGGCAAATTGTCAGCAATATTGTTTGGAGGGGATCTAAAATTCAAGAAGGAAAGGGAACTAATAGATTTGGAAAGAATGACTGTGTCACATGTGATGTGATACGTAAGGAATTTTATATTATATAGGAAAAGACAGTCATCGACAAAATAAGTCGGGGACCATTATTTTGAATCGGAGGGCCAACAGTGTTACCACGAGGTGTGGCTAGGAATACACAACGGATTATAAAACAGTAGTTGATATAAGTGAACTCTACTGAGAACACACTTAGAGTACAGTGGAAATACTACATACCCGGCAGTATGAGAAAAGTACAGCATCAAAGGCGAATGAGTTTAAACTACACGCAAGGCATGGATAACGTTTGGAAAGAAAACATGCTGCATGGGCAGACAGTAGATAACAACAATGACGAACTAGTGAGTGCTAACACAGAAGGAAATACTTAAGTTGTCAATAACATAAGAAATGAATGTGCGTGCTAAAGAAAAAGTACTGAACACCGACTTTGTCAGGACTTCTAACACGCAACTGGTATCATACGTCTGTAAACCACCTCAGCTCCTCCAGAGGTCCTACTAAACTTAGAGTTATTAACATGAATATACATATACCGTGTGATTCAGCCGCTCCTTCCAATGTAGTTTATGCAACCCGCAATATTAATTCCGTCCTAAAAACATCTGCCCTGCCGGTATGCTCAGAAAACACAACCGGATATCTTGGCATTTACCACCTCAGCACGATAGGACGCCGTAATATTATACTCGTATTAAACACTGGAAGGGAGCGTGTGCCTACTAGGTCATATGAAGCTGACACGACGGCGAAACACTAAATTGATATTGTGAACTTGTAAACCCTGTACATGCTATAAGCTGCACAGTGTGCTGTACGGGACCGTAGCCTAGTTGGTAGAAGCGCGGCGCAGAGGGCGTACGTGTAAGGTGGGAGGTTCAAGTCCGGGGCAAAGTTTTGGAATATTTTTTAATACGTATCGCAGGTAATGAAAGTTGAATACCCGCATTCATGAAATTGTGTGTGAATGAATGTGTTTGTGGCCCTAAGGAGAGCCGATTATCTAGCAGGGCGGACACATACGCACAGGAAATAATAGGAAAACAACTGCCCTGACAATGTTTTATCACAGAAAATGCTCGATGTGAAGACCGTTTTGGTTGTTGCACATTCGGGCCAGGTGTCCGATAGATCGCCTTGCGCGCTGAAGTATTCCAGGTGTAATTAATCAACAGGCTCCGTGATGAGTTGCCTGAGCTGGTCGGGGTTTCCCCGGCGCTTAAGTGTAAACGACGTTCTTTAAATGCCCCCACATGAGGAATTCTAATGGCGTTGAGTCTGGTGATCAGGCGAGCCAAGAAACGGAGCCTCCTCGTGCTACCCATTTCCTTGGCAGTTCCTCGTTCAGACGGTTACCAACGGGTAAAAACGAATGTGGTGGAGCTCCATCCTGTTGCAACCAAATCGTTAAACGATCGTGCAAAGGAACATCCTCCAACAGCAGTGCGAGTTCCTGACGCAAAAAGTGCATGTAGCGTTGACCAGTCCAATGGCCCTCAAGGAAATAAGGTCTAATCAGACGATCCTCCAAGATTTCACACCACACATTCACTCCGCGTCGTAGGCCTACTTGACCGGCCGCTGTCGCACCCAGTAAGGATTAGCCTATCCAGACTCCCAAAAGTGCATGTACCGAGCAAGTGGCCGTGCAGTTAGAGTCGCGCAGCTGTAGCTTGCATTCGGGAGACAGTGGGTTCGAACCTCACTGTCGGTAGCCCTGAAGACGGTTTTCCGTGTTTTTCCATTTTCACACCAGGGGTGTGTATCTTTATGAAGGCCACGACCGCTACCTTCACAATCTCCCACCCTTCCGTCGCCGAAAACCTTCGATGTGTTACTGCGACATTAAACACATAGCAAAAAAAGTGCATGTTGTGGCGATTGACGTTTGCATTACTGTGGAACAAGACGTCCGATGCGAATGCTACATCCTTGTCCAGCCAGCCTAATAGCCACTGACAGAACTCCATTCGAGCTTCCGAATCCCGTCCATGGATCTCTTCGTGTAGTTCAAAATGGTATTGGTGAAATTTAGGTACATGCAGTATTCGCCAGACGGGCGGCTGGTGTTCACCCGTTGTGCAATCGTCCTTGTACTGACGGATTATTGCGGGCTGCCTCCAGAATGGGCTCTTCTGTTTCACCCAATTTAACAGCCCTATCGTGGACTTGTGGTTGCTTGGAATTCACGCATGTTGTCCTTAGGCATTTTCAACATGGTGGAATATCGTAGCAGCCGGATTTCCGCTGTCGGGATACCGTTCCTGGTACAGACATAGTGCCTCGCACGTTTTCTTTTTCTTGCTGCCCCGTAAATGAGAAGCACGTCAATGTATTCCTTTATGGGAAACATGCCGAATGACGGCAGAGATTGCATTCATGGCCCAAACAGCGGAGTATGCGCAAGGCACAAGGTGAATTACAACGTCGTTTTACTGTTTGAATGTGGCAAACGTGGGCCTGTGTTTACGTATTCAAACATCATACCGATGCAAAAATATTTAAACGATGCAGAATTCGAACCGCCGATGGCGCATTCCGTTCATTGCTAAGCTAACGATTAACCACATCCGCTACACTACACTGCTGGGAACAGGCTGGTAGTACGACGAGAGTAGATTATGCACGCCATCCAGTTCGGTGTTTAAGGCATTAATTACTGCACCCTGCATTGATTCCCCCCCTGTTCGTTACACCTGGTCACGAGACACGACAAATTAACATAGTCGCATGCTCATTGGACGTCGCTACATGATTTAAAAGCGAGTGTACGATATACCCTGTCGGTAGGGTTCAGAATCGCGTGTAAAATGTGTTCACTGGACATGAGTACGCCTGGAAGAGAATACCCACCTTATAACCACGTTAGTTGGGTTGCATAAAACTACATTATAAGGGGCGGCTGAATCTTACGGTATAGTAGCGTACCCCGCGTTAAAGAAAACTGTGCGCTCAAACATGGATTTTGGAAATCAATATACCGGGCGAGTTGGCCATGTGATTAGGGGCGCACAGCTGTGAGCTTGCTTCCGGAAAATAGTTGGTTCGAACCCCACTGTTGACAGCCCTCAATATGGTTTTCCGTTGTTTCCCATTTTCACACCAACGAAATGTATCTTAGTTAAGGACACGGCCAGTTCCTTCCCAGTCCTAGGCCTTTCCTATTCCATTGCACCATAGTAGGAAGGAAGGTACAGCCCCAGCATTTGCCTGGTGTAAAAATGTGAAAACACGGAAAACCATCTTCAGGGCTGCCGACAGTGCGGTTCGAACACAGTATCTCCCGGATGCAATCCCACAACTGCGCGCCTCTAACCGTATGGGCAACTCACCCGGTCGGTATTCATTTTGAAAGACCATAAAAGTATAATATGATCATGAAGTTGACCACCGTGGTCTCATGGTTCAAATAAGTGACCGAAACCGAGTCGTTAATTCTCATTACTTATTAATTTTAACGGTAGTAGGGCTGAAATAAGGTAAAGAAAATACGTGAAACTGTTTCACAAAAGAAAAACTAATCGTAGACATTTACAATTACGTGCAGATATGAAAGCCTGCTTATAACAAATAGCTCCTTCAAACTTGAGTTATGCATTTGTAATTCTTAACCATACCGAGCTAGATAGCGTCATTCGCTTAAGTGCGGCCAGTATCCAGTATTCAGGAGATAGTAGGATCGAACCCCACTGTCGGCAGCCCTGAAAATTGTTTTCCATGGTTTCCCATTTTCACACCAGGCAAATGCTGGGGCTGTACCTTAATTAAGGCCACGGCCGCTTCCTTCCCACTCCTAGCCCTTCCCTGTCCCATCATCGCCATAAGACCTATCTGTGTCGGTGCGACGTAAAGCAACTAGCAAAAAAGAAAAAAATTCTTAACCGTGCAAGGTTCGTTGGTAGCGTAAGCATTCGTGTCGAACTTACCGAGTGTACATTCCCATTGTTCATCATGTATTCTGGTATGTCTTATGGAGAATGAATCTCTACCGTAATGGCACTGGAACTGGGAAAGTGGTATAGACATCTAACTTGCTAATGTTACAGAATCAAAAGATAAAACCACATCCATATAAGTTACAAAGGCGCTGGTAGAAATGGAAGGTAAACGCAGTCACATTCTGTAACACCGACATTGAATGCTTGACCCTATTCCCGACTGCCTTTGGTCCCAGATATTAACCCTGTACTAATATCTTATACAGACGGAGTGAAACCCAAGGCTTCAGAAGAGGAAATTTTCTGGCGTGGAATCAAACCGACGGCCTACCAGGTAAATCGAACAATCCTTTACCGCCTCCGTTAAACATCTCACAATATAATTCGAGTAAATAATTACAGTATACACGACTAAGATCTGAAGAACATTACGTACACAGTACTACTGATTCTAAGGTCCTGGATAATTACCTTGAGGTATCTCCCTATCACTCTTTTGGCACACAGTACCATATAATTGCATAGGTCTACTGTTCGAAACATTAATAAAACTACACAATTTTCTCGATGATAATAATAAAAATTTCCTCTGTGGTGTAGTGGTTAGTGTGATTAGTTGCCATCTCCGGAGGCCCGGGTTCGATTCCCGGCTCTGCCACTAAATTTTAAAAGTGGTACGAGGGCTGGAACGGGGTCCACTCAGCCTTGGGAGGTCAACTGAGTAGAGGGGGGTTCGATTCCCTTCTCAGCCATCCTCGAAGTGGTTTTCCGTGATTTCCCAATTCTCCTCCAGGCAAATGCCGGGATTGTACCTAACTGAAAGCCACGGCCGCTTCCTTCCCTCTTCCTTGACTATCCCTTCCAATATTCCCATTCCCCGACAAGGTCTCTGTTCAACATAGCAGGTGAGGCCGCCTGGGCGGGGTACTGGTCATTCTCCCCAGTTGTAACCCCGACCCAAAGTCTCACGCCCCAGTACACTGCCCTTGAGGCGGTAGAGGTGGGATCCTTTGCTGAGTCCGAAGGAAAAGCCAACCCTGGAGGGTAAACATATTAAGAAGAAGGAAATAATAATAATAATAATAATAATAATAATAATAATAATAATAATAATAATAATAATAATAATAATAATAATAATAATAATTGTGCCGTGGTATTTTATTCAGCCTGGCCAGGTTCTAATGTTTGAGAACTTTATATTCGTAACTGTTTTCTTGTATATGTATATGTATTCATTTCCGGCCTTCCTTCCTCCCCTTAATAAAGTGTCATTCCTCGATTATTAATTATGGCTTCAGAGGAAGTGGATATTTCCCACTCTGGAAGCTTGTCTTCTCTTCTCATGCCTCCATGTCTTTAGGCTACTTCCCCTGCTCCTCTCGGGGGATCCAATCGTTGTTGACTCGCTCGTCACGTCACCTCGCCCCTTTGGCAAGGTCACGGTTGACCGAACTGAGAGAGAAAATCCTGCTTCTCGTGCTTGAAGGCGACACACATACGAGCCCGTGCCGTGTGGAGGTCGAACTAGGTTCCACTGACATGGAGGTAGGAGCTGAAATTTAAATAGTTCCCTGATGTCTTACCGAGTAAGAAGGGTATGAGGTGGTTGGACCCCTTTTAGTAATATAATGAAATGAAATCAGGGTGCAGTCGCTTAAGTGCGGCCAGTATCCAGTATTCGGGAGATAGTAGGTTCGAACCCTACTGTCGGCAGCCCTGAAAATGGTTTTCCGTGGTTTCTCATTTTCACACCAGGCAAATGCTGGGGCTGTACCTTAATTAAGGCACGGCCGCTTCCTTACCACTCCCAGCCCTTCCCTGTACCATCGTCGCCATAAGACCTATCTGTGATGGCGCGACGTAAAGCAACTAGCAAAAAAAAAAAGAATATCGGTCCTTCTTTCATATAATTATTGACGTAACTTCGTCCCTTCATAATGTTCCTATAAGAACCAACAAAATGCCAGTGAATTTCCTCTGGGCACTTTGCAATTAAAAAATGAATAAGATAGAGCGCACCTCATGTTTGAGCCAGACTCGGCATACAACTGTTACATAAACCCGAGAGGAAAGGATCACGGTCAAACCCAGAGTACAAAAATATATGCATTACCTATTTACCTTCAGTCTAAATGTGATGAATCTACAGGTGAACATCCCAGCACATGCGAAACCAAGTGTGAGAATATCATTCTACTCACATTGGAATATGAGACTCCCTCACTGAGCAACCGCAATGCATGCCTTAGTAATAGGTTTTCAGCGCAGTACAAAATCAGGATTCATTGCTGGATGAAACTAAGCAAATTCGGGGAGCAGTACAAAGAATGCCTTGAGTTGGAAAGAGGAACGATAAACAGTGTTGGCCTGAAATAGTAACACACTATGTGAACATCAACAGTTTTCTCAGCACATGTGGTCTCTCTTCTTGTGAAACCTGAGCGACAGGACGAGCACATTCTGCCTTTGTTGACAAACAGCTATTTGTTGTAGTAGCCTAGCCCAGCCGCGGCTGTGGAATGTAAACATTGCGATGACAAATTGCTATATTGTATTATGTCCCTCACCACCACTTCCTCCGAGGCTCATTTATTTAACACGTTATTTTAGAGTATTACGACATTCCTTACAGCTGAAGGCTCCATAAATTTGTACGACCATTCTCCACTCTCAATCTAACAGCTTGCAGTATAACTCCGCCCCCCTCTTGGTCCATCACACTTAAAAGTTTATTATGACCTGAGATTTCGAGATCGTAATCCTAATTTAGTGAGGTCAGTTTTCAGATGAGTGAACGTGCACTATCTTCATATTGCGCACGCATCGTCAGCTGACGTGTTGTTTTGTTCTGAGCATCGTGCCGACAGCTCAGTAGCGGTGTTTCGGCGAATACTGGAGACAGCTCTTCACTGAGTCTCAGTGGTGGGTTGGTTGGCAGACTGTCATGATAAGCGAAGAATTATAATTATTATAATTTTTGACTAATGGAGGTTTATTCGTTTTTATTGACTTTGCCATATTTGTCTTCATTTTAAATACTAATCTAGTCTGCTTTTGTTACAAGGTACCTTACTATGATATATAGAAACTAGTGGACTCGTGCGTTGCTCCACAGCGTTCCTTATAAATAGGTCAGATAACTCGTCTTGATATGCCTGTTGTAGTCATATTGTTTTTCCTGCCCATTTCAGAAATTTTATAAACATTTAATACCGATAATATAGTTTATGGATATTCCAAAATTAAAAACAAAATGTTTATTTTTAAAGAACATTCCAAATACCAATGTTAACGTCTGTAACATCTTCAGTTGTACGAACCCACCCGTGTGTGTGTCTTACCGTACAGTTTTCTTTCCCAAACAGTAAGTCATAATATGTTTACCATACCGATTGGGAACGAACTTTGACTTAAACGGCATTCAGAGTGTCACAGTTCATCTTAACTACCCCAAAGACTACGAATTAGTCACTAATATCGTCATTTTCGGATTTTTAAGTTTCACCCCCTTCCTTTAGGGGTGCTAGTGGTTTCTTGCCCCTACAGTAATTTTTCCAGATAAAAGCAAAAATAAGTTTTAAGGAACACATCATAATCTTCACATATTGTTGGGTAGGCAACCCGCTGATCGGACTTGTGTTGCGGTTTGCTGATCTTCCCCTATTTTTTTTTTCACCCCTTAGTGCCGAACTACCAATCAGATTTCGTTCAAACCACTTCATAATCCCTCTCAGATGTAATAAGAACAAACTGTGAAAATTTCAGCGAAATCGGTCCAGTAGTTTTTGACTCTATTAGCTTCAAACATACCAACGTCCAATTTTATATATAAAGATAAAGGCGAAATTTTCATTTATTTTGTTTAATTTCAAGTACAAAATGTACCATTATTAAATTAATTTACTGTCATGCATATATTAAAAAATAATGTATTTTAGAGCTCGATTTTTAAAACTATTATGCCACAGAAATGGTCAGCGTTTTAATGTTCCCAAAACATAATTTTTTCTTAAATCTTTTCCCTTAAAATATAAGGGGCGATCAAAACTTTTCCGCTCGACGGCCGCACAGCCCTGAATCGGGATGCTAATAAGACAAAATTGCCGTGAGCACTGAGGTACTCATCCCACGTACGCACCAGATTGAATGTCCTCGTGTGGTGAAACACCGTGAAGGAGTCCATAACCACGTACTGCACATCCTCGTCCGACAGGAAGCGTCGACCCTTCAAGGCCTTTCTGAGGGGACCGAAGGTGTGATAATCGAAGAGATCAGGACTATAGGGCGCTTTGATTTTGTCCGTAACGGATGAGGCTGGCCTCACAGGTCGACCGGCATGCACCATTCCACAACGGTGGTTTTCGACAGCCCCATATTCATTCTCCGATGGATGTCCACCGTTGTTTGTCAATGTGTAACCAAGAACAGAATAACAGCGCGTTGGTCCTGTTTGGACGCATTTGGTAATAACGTCGCTATACTTCACGTGGCCGCATTTAACGCACGACCCTCGACACGACGCGACTGCCACACTAATCCCTTTGCCTACATGTCCGTGCTAATACACCCGGAACGGAGTCGCGCTACGTTACATGTCCGCTGCAGCAACGCCCTCAAACGGAAACTTTTTGATGACGTTTTTTATTAAATAAATTTGATTGAATTGTGTCCATTAAAATTCCGACACTGTCTAATAAATCCACACTGTTATCACCTGATTCAGCAAGCTGAGTTCGAAGATTTGAAGTTAGTCCTCTGTAACACCCTAGTCTTAGCTATGCCAGACTTCTCTAAGGAGTTCATCGTTCAGACAGACGCCTCATCATTTGTTGTTACAGCTGTCCTTCTCCAAGAATCTGAACTCGGAAGCCGGTGAATTGCCTATGCGTCTAAGACCTTATCGGCTCAAGAAGCCAAGTACTTCATATATGAGTTAGAAGGACTGGCTGTCCTGTTTGCCTTGGAAAAATTCCGCCTGTATCTGGAATATGTTATGTTCGAATTAGAGACCGATAACCAGACACTGAGCTGAGTTTTGGCTAGGCCCCGTCGTACAGGACGTACTGCCCGTTGGGCTGTCCACATTTCGGCGTTGCAATTTGACGTACGACACATTCGGGGATCCGAGAAAATGGTCGCAGAAGGGTTCCATTGACCAGGAAGAAAGTTCTTCTCTTTCTATTTCCATACCCCTATGCTCCTATGCTATTCCATGAAAACGAAAAATATCAACGTGAAGATCCTGTGCTGGCTCCTAATGTATTATGGAAAGACTTTTTTTCTGGGGAACATGTTGTCCCGTATGTTCTGAGGAACAGGGTTCTTTGCTGCCCTTCGAGGCATGATCAAAAGATGAAAGTCGTAGTTCCAGCTGTTCTCGTGCCTATGATCTTCGGGCATTATCATGAGACCCCATTCGGGGGACGTTTAGGCATCTTCAAAACTAGAGAATAGAGAAATGCCCATCTGGAAGAGTATGGACGGCAAAATTAGGAAAATGGTTAAAGCTTGTAAATCTTGCTTTGTTAGCTACGACAATACTATGTCTACTAAGCTAGGGCTACTGTCATATCATCAAGCATCTCGCCCTATGGAGTGCTTGCACATAGATTACGTCGGACCCTTCCCTCAATCTAAGGGAAACAGGACCAAATTCATCCTTGTGGGTGTAGATGGTTTCACAATTTCCAACTAAGCTGGCCACCGCTCAGTCAACCATTTCTTACCTTAATACTATTTTTGCTTCTTTTGGTCCTCCTCAATACATAGTCTGTGATAATGCTAAGTCATTCACCTCTAATTTATTTCTCAAATTCTGTTTTGATCTGTCCATCTCACATGTGACAACGTCAACTTATAACCCACAACCACCTCTAGGTGAGCGTATTAACCGTAATCTACGATCTGCCTTAATCGCTTTTATCATGAAGACCTTTCTTGGTGGGATACTTCACTGCATTGGGTATCATCTGCACTCAACTCGGCAGTTTACGAGTCCCACGAGTGTTCATCTGCATCTTTTGTGTTTAAGTTCGTTCCTAACACTCCGTTGTCCAATTTATGCTCAATTAATGAGATTTTTCCAGAGAAAACAAACCCCGATAATGTCAGGGATCTTTGGAGCAAGGCTAAATGTAACCTTAAAGCTTCTCATGAGAAAGTGAAAGAGATATGATCATGGACGGAGACCCACCAATTTAGTATGAGACCAAGTCATGGTGAGAAATTTCATTCCTGCAGACAAGCTTGCGCCCAGATGTCATGGATCGTGTATAATTCTTGATTTTCTAACGTCTATCACCCTCTTGGTGAGCAATCCAGGTATTAAAAAAACTTTCAGGGTTTATCTCTCCCAACTCAAATCGGTATAAAATCTGTCTTTTTCAGTATAGGCGACCAAGTGATGACATTGTTAATTTAATTATATTTCTTTCCTTAGCAGCTCAGAATCTTAAGTTTTTATAAATAAGTGTAAAGAACGAGGCCTTCTGCCCCTGTCAAGAAGATACAATTGTAAATAAGGTTATAAAGATAAAATATTTTTGTGATGCCTTGGTAAAATTCTTCCCTTCAGTAATTTCTTTTCCTGTCTGCAATTACCTTGCCCCTGCCTCCAAACCTCAGCCTGGATTCCACGCTCTCGTACTCCACGCCGCCAACCTGAACTGCTCCATCAACCAAAAACACTCTCCCCATAGAATCAGTTACTGTTGCCAAGGAATTTATTGTTGCAGTGCCCTTATTTCATTTGAGGCCGCGTCGTAACAACTGGCAAGAGGTTCCGGCGCGGGGTGAGGGCCCGCCTCGTTCTGGCCCAGTCTCCTTCTCAAAGGCGAACTTGGGCACTAGCAATAGGGGCAATGGCCGCGTTGCGGTACTACAACCGCCCACTTCATCATTGGGCAGATTTACGATATTTGGTCGTAGTGACCATCACCATGGCTACCCCTCTTAAGGTAACGGGAGAGACGTAGTTTCGGCAGTGACGGGCGCTCTTCCCGTCAACCTTGGACATAACTGACCGGCCTCCTACAACTTCATAAACTCTTCAAGGATTGTTTCACACAAATATCTTGCGAATGAACTCTCCATCAAGAACTTTTCTGAATTCGATCTCTAAATTTAACATGTCGTCGTTGCCGGGACCTCCTATGTGAAATATTTTAGCTTAGGACTTTGGCTGGTAAGGTTCTGTCATCTAAGGTGCAATATTGTGTGACAGTCGTCAAGGCATTCTCGCTCTTCATAATGTATGTGCTGCGGGTTAATATATCTCCAAAAATATTATCACATAGGAGGTTTTGTCCAGGCAACGACGATGTTTTAAATGGTAAATTTCAAAACTGTACCAACCGTGGAAGGACTTTGGGGAATGGAGGTCTGTACCGGAGGTACAATTACTCCGTACATTTAAACTTAGTGCCTTTTAGAAGGCCATCCTTAAGATGAACCTTGGACTGTGTATCAGGAAAAGTTTCTAACTTTATTTTCAGATGTCTCTACTGTCAAATTATGTGCCCCCTCTGGTGGTAAGATGGACAATTTACCTTCAACAAATTTGCCGTTCCTAGGTTTACAAAAATGAAATGTTTCTACGACGTTTTTGTGTTCTAAGGTTCTTCTTCTTATTATTATTATTTTCTTCATGGGGCCTCTAAATATTAGTTCCTAATTATCGCCGACTTCTAAGATCTTTTGCTACCATGTTTTTCCTTCATTCCCGCCTAGATATACCTGCTCCCTTCAAAAAGCTGCAGGTTGTTCTTATTGGGTCTTCTTGGATTTTTTCTCTTCACTTGGTAGTCCTAGAACGGAGAGACTGATTCTAACCAGCTCCTCACATTCGAAAAGTATGTGTTCAGCTGATTCTTCTGCTTCATTGCATTTCGTACATATCTTGTCTCTTATTACTCCAATTCTGTGTAGGTGTTTTCTCAGCCTGTCAACAGTCCTACTACCAATCTTATATTTTCCTTGTCTGCTGAGCTTCAACAGTTCTTTAGTATGCTTCTTGTTTGGTCCTTTTATCAGTTCCTTTGCTTGCGAAACACATCGTTTTGCCGCTAGATGCGCGCTTCTTAGACATAAAATTGCGCGGGCGAGGTACTCATTCAAACATTCGCGAGCGTGTCAAGACGTATTTTGGTATTTTATGAGCTTTCTTGTGCTAGTGCAGGTGATTATAATTGAGTGATCGAAATTAATGACCGTAATTACGTAATGTGAATATCGTATACACTTGAAAACATGGTGTACTGTAGTGTTCCTTATTGCAAATCAAAGATCTCAAAAGGGCGTGGCATTTCATTTCATAGATTTCCGAAAGACGAGGAACTTAAAACTAAATGGTGTTTGGCAATTTCTCGTCAGGGAAATAGACTGGGATCTCTGTGAAAACCTAGTGTGCATTCCACTGTTTGCAGTAGGCATTTTAAGGACTCAGATTACAGTGTGAGCACAGCACTAAAAATCCTACTTCCGAACGTCATTCCATCCGTATTTCAAGACTTTCTCGGACACAAACATAATCACATACAGGAAGGCCACTTAATAGGAATGCTTTAGAAGTGGGAAATTAAGCCAAACCCTACAAGAAAATTGAACTTAATGTGGAACCAAGCACATCTGCAGCCGGTGAAGAGAATGACCCTCCACGTGTACTTATCAGTGAACCATTATATAAAACCACAGCCACACAGTGTTCTATTAAACATAAACTGTACTGCGCTAAATTAGGTTTAAAACTGAAAAGAATAGCCAAGAAAAGTAGGAAACAAAGAGCACTTATAGCAAAGCAGAAACATATTATTACAACTTAAAAAAATGGGTGCATCAACTCAAAAATGAAAAAATAAGCGTGGACTTCACAGTCAACTAAATAAAATTACAGGACTAGCTGAACAAGGTGATTAGAAAGAAAATTTCTTGATTGAGCAGATTCAGGCTTTTTGTAAATGAACGTGTAAACTCAGAGAGAACACCATAAAGGTCTGCACTTTACTGTCCAACAGGTCATCTACAGGCTATAGGTTCCTAAGATCTCTTAATATGTTGCACCCACCACACCAACAACTTTAAAAACTTACATTGGCCATTCCAGAGGAGAAATAGCAATTACTTCTTTGGTACGAGCTCGTCTGCTTGCAGAAAAGAAATCGTTACAGCATGATAATGAAAAGGTAGATTCTCTCATCATAGATTAGATGGCAATAAAATCAAAACTGGTCTACGACAGGAATTTGGATATGCTTCTTGGAATGACTGATGTAGAGAGAGATGCTGTCGGTTCTGAAGATAAGCTTGCTAATAAATTGCTCTGCATTCCGTAAGAAGGTCTTTCCACACATTACAGGATTCCTGTATCATATTATTTTACACACAGCCTGACAGGATATCAACTAGCCAAATTAACACGCGAGGCCTTACAGGTTGTTGACTTTGGATTCCAAGTCATCCGAATTATGACAGACAATTGTCAAGTGAATGTTGCCATGTTTCATTCCTTGTGTGTACATCAAATTCATCAGCTATTAGATCCCAGCAGGCGTATATTTTTGAGTTTTGACCCTAGCCATATATTAAAAAATGTAAGATCACAACACCTGAGCAGGAATTTTAAAGTAAATGGTAAAGTGATAACTGCGGAACATGTGAAAACGATTGGTAGTGAAATCTGTGCGGAAATTAACTAGGAAAGTAGTATAGCCTACAAATCTGGAAAAGATGAATGTTGCAAGGGCTAAAGTAATATTCTCGACAGACACTATTGCTGGCCTAAGGAATTTGGAGAAAGTAAGCCCAGAAGAAATTGGTGACAGGAACAGCTTCAATGAAACCATAAATATTCTTGAAATGTTTCAAACATGGCATGATATTCATGATATCTGCAACACTGCACATGCCATTACTTCAAGAAATTCTAATAAATTTATTTTCAGCAGTCTTGATGATGGTACAGTAGACTCTCCTGGTTGACCAACGACTTTATTATTAGGCTGAAGCAATTCAGACAACAGATTCACAAGAGAAACATTTCAAGCTTTAGTTCTCACAACTCTATCAACAGCTGCATGCAACAATATCGGTTATCCATAAACTTCCATTGTGTCACAACCAGAAACTTCACAAGTGATGACACTGAACGCTTTTTAGTCATTTAAGGCAAAAGGGAGGATTCAGTGACATGTTGGACACAAGATCATGTCTTTACGCTATGGAAGCAACACTACAGGCTGGCATCATTGCAGCTTCTAGTCATGGCAATGTGGAAATTAGGAATGGTAGCAAATCTGGTTTGCCTCCATTAATAAACAAGGAAAAAGAGACACAAGTGCAAGTGAATGGAGGCCACCTTATGTTCTACAAATTCTGGAAAAACCAGTTCAAAGTAGGCCTACTGAACTTCTCTTTACATAAGCCAGTAAAGTAGGAAAATATAGGGTCATAACATTTCATGTCATTAATTTAACAAGCATTTTTAAAGGTGCTTACAAATGATTTGATCCTTAACTCAGCAGTGATAATTACTTTTTTCTATTTTCAGAATCTGTAGTTACTCTGTTATCATTTTCATTGTCAATGATAAGTGGATATATGATACATGTAGCAGAAGAAGAAACTAGCTGTGACAGTTGTCTACAGATAATATCCTTACCTGCAACTGATAGTCCTGCAGTATGCTTAATCCGTTTTCAAGACAGGGAAGGGTTAAGTTACCTTAACGCTTTCTTCAGGGCTTTGATACAAATGAGTTACGATTTTGTTATTGAAGCAGTACACTATCTCCCAAGAAAACACTATCTACCGATCTGTACCCACTACCTGAAAGACAGGTTTTTAAGGGAACGCAGGTGCAGGACCTGCAATAACGAAACATTGCCACTATTTTTACTGCAGAAATTACTCAAGACTTTGTTGGACAATATTGCAAGGTATATTTCATCAACGTGGCAAAATATTCCAAATCTGGACTGAAAAACGTTGAACAGAAAAGTGTTAAAGTTAAGTTGGGCTAGGCAGTGATGTATGATTCAAATGGTGACTCTGAACTGGAGACTCATTACAAATACTACATTTTAAGTAATAGCTTTTACGTGAGTATAAACTGACTATACATTTTCCAAACACTTTAAAACACCTTTGTAAATATGTATAAATTCGTGTTGACTGTAGGTCCGTATTACGACGACTCATAACCTCAATATACTGATGTAAATAAATTTCAAACAGGACACGTTAATATCACATTGACGGGATTATTTGCACTACAACAAAAATGCATCACGAGCAAGATTCATGACACGTGGTTCCCCGTAAGTATCATAATTGGCTATATATTAGCGAATATCCACAAGCATTTATCACAAAATACATGCTGAACATAGGAAGATATTCAAAACTTGTGTCTAAGAAAGTAGATCCTAGCGGGAAAACTGAAAACTAAATTCGGTGATCCCCCATGGCTCATTTCCCAGCCTTGTATAATAGCATAAGCAACGATCTCAGTAGATAAGTATTTCGCTAAACTTGAAAAATTATGAGGCACCGCTCCTGGTTTTAATTTCCACTTCACACGAGGAAGTTCAAAGTTTTACCGTTCACAACGAAAAGGTCCGCCTATATACGTTGAAGAAATCTGCCGGAAAATGCAGGTCACATATTCTGCTTTGGGCTAACAATTGCTTATCTTTCCTCGGAGTAACACTCGTCCACTTCGCGAACAGTTTATTTTCTTTTGCAGGTGTAAAATTCGGCTACCATTCGGCTTCCTTCCATAACCCGATTTACAACTGGGAACGAAACAGTACGACATTGTCTCGAAATAACAGAAAACTAGTTGATTGCACACTAATAGCACTGCACACACATTATTACAGACTTTTGGAAAATATCAAAACAAACAAATTCCCTCGATAGGCGTTAACATTATTACCATGACTTCACGCACACCTGCTATTACCTTCGTCGACAATATGGCGCACGTGTTGTTGCAGCTGGTTCGTTGCACCTGCAGCGCCACACTCCGGCAGGACCACCAACGACAATGTTAAGCGGGAGGAGTGAACGGACTAGATATTCTATTCGTCATCAGACACGGCATTTCCTCTTTCGTTCAAACAATGACAATGTCCTATTCGTTATGTTTTGTATGAAGATTAACAAAGCGCAATTGTAAACTTTAGATCGTTTTGGTATCCACCATACCCAGCCAGTATTTGCTCATTGCCAGTTATATGTTGCCAATGTCTCAAGTGTATTTCTTCAGTAATTTTAAAGTCAAACAATAGGGTCTACGTAAAGTTGATATTACTCCCTGTGTAGTATATAACCAAATGCTTGAGAAATTACATTAAAAGGTATGAGTACGAGATCGGTTACCTATCATTTACTGTTGCTATATATACTACATAAAAATGATATAGACACTCCTCACGTTAGACTGAAGAAAATTCAAGAATATCATAATTACACAGGGATGATAGTTTTTAAAAACTCCTAATGAAATTAAGAAAAATATAGGTGAAATTCTTTGAAAAGACTCTAAAACCCTTGTTAATAGCAATTACAGCATACAGGAATTTGAAGATAAATTGGTACACCTCCACGTAAGTTAGTAAATATGTGTAAATAGTACTAAACTTGTAGATATAGCATCAAATATTTGACTTACTTGACTTATTTCCTTTAATTTCTGTGTGGAACATGGCGCCTCGACGAAATTTCTCCAGATTGTTCTGTCTGCTACCAATGCCTTCACCACCCTCCATGTCTTGTTGACTCCAGCTATCTCCCTGTCTATGGTTCTCTTCCAGGTAATCAGGTAATCCTCGGTCTGCCTTGCCTGCGACTACCTTGTGGATTCCAGATCAATGCCTGCCATGTGATACCTTCGTGTGGTCTTCTCAGGGTGTACCTAATCAATCTGCATTCCATATTATCTATTTAAGGGGCTTTCACTTGTGGCCTCCCAAAGGTCTTTGTTTGAGATAGTATTCGGCCACCATTTTCTCATAATGTACACAAGGAATGATCTATAAAAGTCTGTAACCTTGTGGAAATGTCTTTGGTAACTTTCCTGGTCTCACCTCCATCACACATTTAGTACAGGATATATTCCGCGAAAGATGAATTGTAAATGAGTGTAGTATGTTGTCACTCTGCCTGTCGTCATTTATTGATGGATACAGTACTTTTGCATCCATCTCTCGGCACAGGCCAGAGTAAAGTGTAGCTTCCACCCAAGTCCCAGTCTCATCCATGGCTGTGACAATATGGAAGTTGCTGGGGTATGGGTAGTGCTGAGTAATGACATTCAGAGCACGACTAGTGCATCTGTGTGTTACGAAAGGTGCAGCTCATAGGGTCAGTCGTGCTGTAATAGGACTTTCTGACCCAGCGAGGAAAGCAATGGCCAACTACCTCACTCCTCATCTTGCCTAGTATGCCTCATTTTGGTGCTGCCATTGGTTTTTGGGGTTTTCTTATAACCGCATAACCTTTGGTGGTGCTATTTGAGGATCCAACCAGACAGACAGACATGTTTCCACTACTTTAGAGTGAAATCAACACGGTTAATTTAGGTATATTGTTGAACTTAGTATGTTAATGATTTAAAAACTTATTTTTATGGATTGATGCCTTCGTTTATTACAAATTATGTAATTTAATGGAATTACATGATATTCTATTCTTAACGTGCTGTTTATTTCTGTAATATTTTTCAAAGAAAACATATGTTCAATTTCGACGAAGTCAGTCCAGGCATTTTTATCAGGTTCCAGATATTTTGTTTTGATTTCAGTCCAACAATAAATGCCTTACTGAAGCGCACAGTGTTAAGCAAGGTACATGATAAGCCTGGGAACATTTTTATGTCACCAAAACTCTTCCTCCACCATTCAAAACGAAAAAGCTGTGGACACAGGCATCCTCCCTGGGTTTGGTTTTAATTAATCCCATCTGCCGGGTCGCAATAACTTCCACTCAAGTTATCTTTGTGGTCGCAGACGAAATCGTTATTCAAACTTCCCCCTCCCAAACCATTCAGCAGCCTGTGCCCCAGGTTATTCCATGTTAAATAAGCTTCCCTTTGGATGAAAAAGATTGCAATTTATTTAAACGTAAGTTACGGAGTGATTGATATTTCTTCTTAATATGTTTTTAATCTGTTTAAACTCATGAATTAGTTATTTTGTACAAGAAGATTATGCATCGAAATCGATCCTGGTGGTAGACTGATAATGAAAAGCATCACTACAGATATGGAATCAATTAACATTCTTATAATAATAATAATAATAATAATAATAATAATAATAATAATAATAATAATAATAATAATAATAATAATAATAATAATAATAATAATAATAATAATAATAATAATAATACACTTTGTAGCACATAGAGCGCACTAATAGTCAAGATGACTGCTTTCCAATCACATAATGAAGTATTACGTGATTGGCGAGAAGATATAATGAAACACATTGCTGATTTTCTAGATCGAATACATATGAAAATTAATAGTAGTAAAAAAATCGATAATTTTATTTGAAAACATTTATGTCGGTGTTGGCTCAGGCGGCAGCGCGCCGTCATCTAACCGCTGGGTTCCATGGTTCAAATCCCGGGCACTCCATAGGAGACTTTTGCTGGACAAAGCGGAGGCGGGGCAGGGTTTTCCCCGGATACTCCGGTTTCCTCTATCATATTTCATTCCAGCAACAATATCCTGTATCATTTCATTTCATCTGTCGTTCATTAATCACTGCCCCAGAGGAGTGTGACAGGCTTCGGCAGCTGGCACAATTCCCATCCTCGCCGCTAGATGGGAGCTTCATTCATTCCATTCCTGACCCGGTCGAATGACCAGAAACAGGCTGCGGATTTTCCTTTATGTTGGTGTTCTGACATGGCATTAACTTCAGTGTGCCTGCGCTTAGAGATTGCATTTAATTTTGCGGCCTTTAAAGCTAAAATAGAGTGCCAAGTTTCTGCAGTTAAATTAATGGTTCTTCTTTTACGGAACGACCTAAAATATCAAATTTATAAAGTTTTCAGATTGAGGCGGTTTGAAATTCTACAAAATTAAAGTGCACTATGGGTACACTACTAAATGAGCACAAGGAGTGCTCTATTCCATGAACACTGAACCATCACATTGTTCGTCCCTTGCGCCCTATGTCCTGCGGCCGGTTAAGGACGACCACGGGAGTAGTTTACGAACTTTCTCGATCACGGCTATACGGCAGTACCAAGCGAAATTAGGAGCATGTTGTTCCGAACTACATGTCATTAGCCTGGCTGAGTGGGTCGACGCCACAGCATTGGCTTTCTGAGCCCAACTTGGTAGGTTCGATCCTCGCTTACTCTGGTGGTATTTGTAGGTGTCAGCCTTAAGTCTGTAGATTTACTGGCCCGCAAAGGAACTCTTGTGTGGAAGAATTCCGGCACGTCGGCGTTTCCGAAAACGTAACAGTAGTTGCTATTGGCTTTACGTCGCACCGACACAGATAGGTCTTATGGCGACGATGGGACAGGAAAGGGCTAGGAGTTGGAAGGAAGCGGCCGAGGCCTCAATTAAGGTACAGCCCCAGCATTTACCTGGTGTGAAAATGGGAAACCACGGAAAACCATCTTCAGGGCTGCCGACAGTGGGGTTCGAACCCACTATCTCTCGAATACTGGATAGTGGCCGTACTTAAGCGACTGCAGTTATCGAGCTCGGTAAACAGTAGTTGGTAGGACATACAATTATTATTATTATTATTATTATTATTATTATTATTATTATTATTATTATTATTATTATTATTATTACTGTCTTTTCGTGTTGATATAATTTAACTGGAAAGTAGTTCGATAGGGCATGTCCTGAAGAATACAACTCTACTGTACTCAATATTGAAATACGTTGTTTAGAAAGTTTTTGAATATCGTATTTCATCTTTGTAAACCCCAACGAGTAATATTCACATTAAGAAGCACACTGGAAAATATATAGCAAGACATATTTGATGATAACAGGCAACATTTTACCTTTCCTAATTCGTTCATATCGTTGCCAAGGTAAGAGATTTAACATCTCTCTTAATTTGATTGGCAGTAATACATGTTTTAAGTTCAGTTGGAAGGTTGTTTCAGTCCTTGAAAATGAACTTTTTACCATAACTAGTGATATTTTAGTGTGTTTGGCAGACTTACAAACATCTAAAATATTGTACACAGGTCTAGAATTGGTTTTGAAGTATTTCAAACTTTAAAATACGCGCCGCGCGCCAAGCCACCAGCCGGCTACAGCGAACAAGTGGCGAGTGACGTAGGAGCCAGCTCCAACTCGCCAAGGTTATGTTTCGTCATTCATAGAACCTTCCATACATTCTGCCGTTAATAACTCGTATATTAATTATGGTATGAATATGGGAGTAACATCACCGTGCACCACATTTTAGTACCTCTAACACTACCAAGTTTCATTAAAATCCACCAAGGTTTAAGAAAGTTATTGAGAGGAATGTAACAGCTGCAGTCTCCGTGACTTCAATACAAAAGGGGCGCGAGAATTTGACACAAATCCGTCTTGTCCAACAGCTAAACCTTTATGGATGACTGCTGGGAGTAGAATTCTTCGATACTCTGCAAAAATCTTGTCAATATTTTTCTCTATCTACGGACTTAACCGTATAGTTATTGAGTGCGATACTTTGAACATTTTCAAGTGACTAAAATATCGTGTATCAGAACTTGCAATTCTTACTTTCATAACTGTGCATCGATACTTAGAGTTTTCACGAATACAACTTTGAAATATTAACAACTTTCCTAACTTGCAAGTGCTAGTCTTCGTGTAAATTAGTGTAACATTGTGTGAATGAAACCGATTTTCACTATTCAGAAATTGAGTTAACAATATTATTCAACGTCTTTGAACACAATCTTGCGAGTGAACGGGACTAATTTCGTTCAATGGTTTACATTCTCACAGTGTCGTGTATCAATGTAAACGTGCGTGTGAACGGAACTTAAAAAAAAAAAAAAAATTGTTCGTGGCGTCGACCTCTAGAGATCTCTTGCCCCTTCTTGCACCGTATGATACGAACCTGCGTGTAATTGGAATTGCGGAAGTGTAGTGTATTGAATGTGAGGAAAGGAACGTTAAGGACGACAGCAAACGACACAAATACCAAGTTCCCAGGCCAGGGATATTAAACATTTACAATTAAAAACCCCTTACCCGGCCGGAAATCGAACCCGGGGCTGTCAGGTGACAGGCCGACGCGTTGCGCCCTACACCGCGGGGTTGGACTCATTTCACACGTTAGACGTTTTACTTCTAGCACCCAGTTGAAGTGATGGTCATTCAACTCAGTGTGAATAATATTCCTACGGCATCTAGCAGTGTTCATTTCAATGAATAAACTCTACAAATTACTGTAAATTGAATCAAAGTGATCTTGAAATTCTAGAGAACCCGACAAGTGTTGACGTCCTGAATTCTTTAAACATTTGGAGCACTAATTATCTTTGTTTTGTTTTGTTAGGAAGTGTGTGCATTTGATTCCATTAACATTCGACCGCAAATATCTTATTTGAGTTCTTTGATTTTTCGTCTCAAGTTAGAGACTAGGGCAGTTCATTTTAAAGAAGTGTTTCGTATCTGATTCCATTAACATTCAACACGAAATATCAGCATTTATTTAATCCCTTCATGGGAACAATGAAAATCAATTATAAATCACACCTCCTTACTCGTCCATCCTACACGTCCAGGGGAACTATACATGTGCTTGCCCCATTATTCCACGTGAGCGAACCTTGCAACTTGAACTCCCGAGACCTTCCAGAATATCCAGTACTACAAGACCGTCCAGAGTAGCCCTCGAGGGATTGGTACGTAGTTCCATGGTGCCGAGAGACGCGAGGAACAACGGTTCGACGTGGGACATCGCCGGCAGCAGTACTGGAGCACATCATGGCTGACTGATATCCAACTGTATTGATGTGATATAATCTTGACTTTGTTTAATAAACCAACAGTTTAAAATATACATAAATTTCATTCGAAGTAAAACCATCTCACACTCTGTACCCACTCCAATTTAATGTACCGTACACGCCTTGCGTTCATTAAGCTATAAAGTACGGGTATTTCCTGGTACAATATTAATTTGTATTAAAAGGGATAGTTTGAAACTCAACTTAGTGTAAAACTAACACAAATCTTAAAAATTGGCTTGCAAACAGAGAAAGGAAACAAAGGACAGAGCACAAATCTAGACATTAATTTGGTTATCTAATAGAGAACATCAATACGATGTTGCAATGACTACGTTTTCATAACCTCAAGTAGTTTACCACTTTTTATTGAATCCATATCATTAACCAGTTCATGCAGATTGATAGAGAATACTTGGCATACGTTGAACAACAATCGTGTACTGCAGCGTTAAAGGTATGAATTCCAGGGCAACTCTTTTATAGGCTCACACATGTTCTTGCACATGAGCTATGTCGAACAGTACCTCGGGATAATAGCTATTTGGCATGCACGGTATTTATTGAATTCTGGCAACATGAATCCTGACCTAAAAATAAACAGTTCCAAAATTCGTTAGTCTGTTATCATGTACAATCAGGGATAAACACATAATTTCAAATTAACTGCTCTACTGGTAGTATTGGACTCGATTCCTTGTAGCCCCAAAGTCTTTGGTAGCGCCGAGCTGAGTGGCTCATACTGTTAAAGCGCTGGCTCTCTGAGCCCGGTGGTTCGTAAGGTAAACAAACACGCCAATCTCATTTACCGGCACGTAAAAGAACTCCTGAGGAACAACATTCTGGCACCTCGGTGTCTCGAAAAACTATAACGATAATTAGTGGGAAGTAAAGCCAATAACATTATTGTTATTATTCGATTCCCAGTTTAAAATGTCCACAGTTTTAGCCCTTCTGGCAAGTAACTCAAATTAGAAAGGGATATGAGATGCGATTTTTTGTTAAATAAAATGTAATACAGTATGAAAATATGTTATGTATTCCTAAAAAATACAATCTTTCCTTAATCAACGTTATCCGGTCGATTAGGGAGTCATAGTAGAGCGCGATGATTAGATCTGATTAGGTTATCAGTTTGCCTTTTTCTACCACTACGAGCGCTAATGTGAGTCAATATAATGTTTCACTTAAGCACCACCACGAGCGCTAATGTGAGTCAATGCAGAGTTTCACTCGAGCCCTCATAACTACATCCGGTGTGGACGATTTTCAATAAAAATTAAGAAACTCTGAGGGTATTGAACCAAGGAACACATTACAGAAAGAATTATGTAAATATGTAAATCTGGCTAGGACTTAAATAAAAGAGACAACGAGTAAAGGAGCAAGCGATTTTAGACTGTTTTCCCGGAACTGCATGTAGGCCGGAAGTGGTTTTCGAATATTTTTAGTTTGATAGAGCTATCGAAGAGTCACAATTTGAAACCTTTCCGGGTCCTTCATCTTTGAGCTTTCAGGACAATTGAGAAAATTGCTTAATTTTACGTTTTTCGTAATACGGGTCCCCTACTTTTTTGTTAAGAAAGGTTTTTAACAATAAAATATTTTAGTTCTTTTTCTTTTCCCCTATTATTTTGCACAGTTATTTTTGGTCAACATTACATTTAGATTTGGTCTAGTTGAACGGACACGTTTCCTTTCTGACGCCAATCCTATGTGGGGAAATTCATTCACTATTGCGCGTTTCTTTGGTGGTTGGAACTGTGGTGCGCTGTGCAAATGAATAGAAGTGTATTAAGGCGGAAATAAATATCCAGCCCCAAACTAGAGGAATTAACTACACTTGGTCGAAGTCCCCAGCGCAACAGAGACCTTCTGAACCGAAGACTACTACACAGACCATTCAACCAACTGTTACTACTAAACAATGGTATTATTTACCAGATAATAAGAATCAGAGAAGGGTAGCTTCAACTTCCCGACTGCAAACAAGAATGCATAGAATACAAATTACTTTAAAACCCATTAACACTAATAGATCTCTATCGAATTCCATTTCGTTCGACAAGTTGTTTCCAAAGAGTCCTTGGCCTGTCAATTGGGAGTGGGACACCGTTACTCCCATAGGTTCGAGGCTTGCTTAAAGCGTTCTGAGCGTGCTTCGTGAAAATTCTGTGAAGCAGGATGCTACCCTTACTTACACGTAGTCCTGGTAAGGATCTCTCCTCTAACGGGTTAGGGACCGCCGGTGGATTGTATAGTCCTAGCCGCTTGAGTACGAGGTGGACCATGACTCAGAATGTGTCCGATATGACCACTCTCATTCCAAAGAAACTGGTGTCCCGACTCTCAGGACAACTTAATAGGCCACTCAACCGTTGCCTATGGTTCACGAACTAGGACGTGACTACAGTAACCCACACCACGTACAGTGTTGCTGAAAAGTTTAGAGACGTGAACAGAGTGTCCCTATACTTTTAAACTTATGATTTATTTTAAGTACAACTGATATAAAGTACTCTAATCTCATGTTTGGTTGAAAATTTGAAGACTGTAACTCAAATAGTTCACGAGTTATGAATTTGTTTGTCTTTCATGGCCATCCAAAATTGACCTTGATACTGAAGAAACAAAATAATACAATGAAAAAGCCATCCAACAATGCTTACGGATTGTTACGTGGTTGCTAGGCGATAACAACAACTTTAAAATGGCCCCCGTTAGAAGGTGTTAAAGTAGTTCTCTCTCATTTTGCCATCATTTTAGTAAAATTTCAAATCGGAAATAGCTGAGCAAACAGTTAGGTTTCAAACTTCACAAAGGTATGAACACCTGTGAGCTGGTGATTGCGCGCCCAGTGAGCTCCCCCAACCACTGCAACACAAGGAATCCATCCGTGAAAACGCCATCGCGCTAATTGTCTCCGTTCAAAAGTTGCAGCAATTCAAAAGTCAGTGCTATTAGGCTTAAAATTTATAGGAATTGAAATTTTACTAAAATTATGCCAAATAAGTACGAACTCCTTTAACACTTTCTAACAGGGGTCATTTTAAAGGTGGTGTTGTCGCCTAGCAACCAAGTAAGAATCAGTGTGCATTTTTGGATGGCTTTTTAATTGTATTATTTTGTTTCTTCAAAATCAAGGTCAATTTTGGGTGGCCATAAAAGACAAAAACATTCATAACTCATGAAATATTTGAGTTACAGTCTTCAAATTTTCAATCATGTATGGTTTCAGAGTACTTTATATGCTGTACCTAAAATAAATCATAAGTTTAAAAGCATAGGGACACACTGTTCAAGTCTGAAACATATGGGTGTCCCTAAACTTTTTGGCAACACTGTATATAAAAAGTCATGTAAAATATAATTCCCGATCTTGCTTTTTAAGTACTTTTACCTTACTGCTAATAAAGAAAGTATTCGTTACATGATTCAAAGAGATCCAAATATCTCCGGAAATGTCAGTTCTATCCTAAAAGTTTACCTAACATCAATAATTGGAATAAATCTATTTTTCAATTTTTTATGTCCGATGCATTGTTGTGGCACGAGCTATAATAATGTAAATTTTCACGAATTTAAGATTTTATTGTAAAAGCCATAAACGACAAGTATTATTCAGTCGTTATAATAAAGGACTAGCTGGTGATGGTAGTGGCTTTTGAGAATCATATTTATAAGCTGATAGACCCCTTGTTAATCAGGAAGATGATGAAGACAACTATCCAAATGTTAGTGAATTTCCGGGCTGAGAAGCTCACTCGGTATAGCGCTGGCCTTCTGCGCCCATCTTGGCAGGTTCGATCCTAACACATTTCGGTAATATTTGAAGGTGCCCATATCAGCTTCTTGTCAGCAGATTTACTGGCGCGTTGAACAACTCCTGCGCGAAAGAATTTCGGCATCTCGGCGTCTTCGAAAGCCATGAAATAATAATAATAATAATAATAATAATAATAATAATAATAATAACATACATGAAGGCATGACACTCGAAAAATGAAGACAAAGAGGAATCGTAAATGCGGACGTGAGGGATCGTCGCAGAGACATGTGGCTGATTTTACGGAGCAAGTTCAGCTGCGCACAAATTCAGGAAGAAAGTACATGATGGAAGCATATTTAACAACTTTGAAAACAAAATAAACATAAAAAAAGTAAAATCGAAACACAATGTAGAAGTGAAAAAAGTACTATCCAAAGAAAAAACAGAAATACGAAAATAGGAATGAAGCAAGATATAAATATGCATAAATTAATTGATGAATAACATGAATTAAATTCGAATGTCAAGTTGTAAATGAAATGGCGTATGGCTTTTAGTCCCGGGAGTGCCTAAGGACAAGTTCGGCTCGCCAGATGCAGGTCTTTTGATTTGACGCCCGTAGGCAATCTGCGCGTCGTGATGAGGATGAATACGACACATACACCCAGTCCCCGTGGCAGGGAAATTACCCAGTAATGGTTAAATTTCCCTACCCTGCTGGGAATCGAACCCGGGACCCCTGTGACCAAAGGCCAGCACGCTAATCGTTTATGCATGGAGCCCGACATAATGTTCTAGTAATAACAAACGCATTCTCTTATACGAATGAGTTCTTCCACTCTCTCAGACATCCTGTATATCAGGCAATCATTATTCTTACCGTAAATGGTTCCAGTCCATTATGACAGCGTCTATAGAGAAGCAGCAGGTGGGGATTGGATGCCGTGAAATTGCCACTTAGAGCATGATATTCTTTCTTGATTGCTCTCATGTCTGGAGACATTGCAAACCAATCCATTCCAGAGATGATCTCTCGTTGAAGATACAGATGCTCTTTCATAGCATGAAGTCTCGCATTGTCATCTATTAGGAGGTGGTTTCCAACATCAAGCCTGCAGGGCGTATCAACTATGTAAGCAGGATTATAATATTACGCGGTTGTGGATATTGTAAACATCTCAGGATGTGCAATTGTGCGTGGAATACGAATTACTGCATAGGGAATCTTCCACCTGGGCGACTGCCCTAAATGCAGATCAGTATTGATTGATTGATTGATTGACTGATTGAATTCGACAATCCCACTTTCACTAGCCTAGATTCGAACCGTAGCCATCTTGATGAGAAAGTGACGATTGTCACTCGTTACAATGGAGTCTAGAATCTCTTTAATTGTTTGGAAGTCAGTAATTAAGGCTTGTGACTAGACAATTTGGTTATCTGTAAGCCTCAATTTTGAAGTTTAGATTCTCGTGTAGTCTTGTAAAATAATGATAAACGTTACGAGGGTCTTTTTTTATCTCATTGGCTACCTCTGCTAACTCATTTCACAACTATACAGCGCCTTCAGTGACATTCAGCATCTCGGCAACACCTTGCTGTGTATGGCTTGTCGAAAGAATATCCCTGAATTCTGCCATACATTTGTGATAACAGACGCACTATCCTGGTTAATTACCGGCAGGCCTTTGGTAATAACAAGTGACAACGTTAGCGAAGTAGCGCAACCTGTTTCTCCTTACCGAACCAATAAGCTGCGTCGCTTTGATGCATACTTCAGCCGTACAGCAGCGTACTTAAGTTCACCCGCACTAGTACTCACACACTCGGCTCGACTCGCGCCCAGAGCTCGAACAGCGCGCATCGCAAGCAGTCTAGCTCCCAGCACGCTAGATATCATTTAGCTCTCGGCACGTAGTAATGAACCCAGCGCAGAGCTGCGAGACGAAGTTCCTGCTAGACGCGAGCCCCTGGCCTTCAAACATAGGCAAGCCGCCAAGCTCTACATTTCGAATCAACAATCGCCAACTGCCCACCAAGAATCGGGGCAGTTGCACAGCTCAAACAGGGGCGTAGCCAGGGGGGGGGGGGGTTACTGGGGGTTAGAACCCCCCCCCCCCCATTGAACTTTCACAAAAAGAAAATAAATAGAAACTGACAGTAAACAATAAACTTCTTTTATGTGATCAAGATAAACTCCCTGCAATCTACTGCTTGTTGAGAGTGTTTGCCACCCTACCTGTCACCACTGCAGCCAGTGAGAGATCATTTTCAACATTAAGACGCCTTAAAACCTACCTCAGAAATACCACAAGTGAAAGTCGACTCAACGGGTTGGCTCCGTTGAACATTCACAGAGACACAGTTGTAAAACCAACAGATGTGTTAAATTTATTTTCTAGGAAGCCTCGAAAATTAGATTTTAGATTGTAAACTGAACATACCGTTTGAGATAAAACTGCTGACCTCGATCATATTGTTCTTGTTCTGTATTTTAAAGTAAGAATTTTGTAGTGTATTGCAATCTGAATATCACATACAGTAATTCACTCTGGTATCAGTATCCTTATGACAGTCATGCATGCGCGTACCAGACACGCACAAGCACAAGCACTTTCATTATGTTATATCTTAATTTTGTAACTGCAACCCCCCCCATTGGCCGATCCTGGCTACGCTACTGAGCTCAAACCAGAAGAAAGCAATTTGTCAGGCTCTTAGCAAGACCGACTCCAATCCTCAGATCTTAATGCTACTCTCGATCGTTCAAAGATGGCGAATCGAGTAACCGGACATGTTGGAAATGTGGGTTTGTTTTGGTTTGTTGTTATCGTATGTAGTCGGTGTAATTTCATTGAAGTTGACGACAAATATTAGTTTCTTTGTATAATATACGTGTGCGAGTGTATTTATACGAGCCAGTGGACACTTAGGATCTGTAATTATACGCAGTATTATGAGAATGAGTTTGTTTCGATCGTGTTGTGAACCAGGTTTAAGTCTAACATTGGCAATGCCTCTAATACAACTGTACCTAAGTTTTCGACGGAATAATACATTAAGAGAGAAATGGATTACCTCTATATATCGTGATTATTTTTAAGTCGATGGCAAAACTCTAGTGTGCATATATCATTTAGAGAATAAGTCTGAGGTTAGGGAAGACGTTTCTCTAATTCCAAACGGTGAACCTATTCGTGTTCCTCTAAAAATATTAATTTAGATATAATATAATTGATATTGTGATATTCCGTCAGTGTCTAGGTGCTTGAAAGTATCGAGTGATTTAGAAGCAAGTGTATTTTGAAATAATCTGTGCTTGCCTGCGGAAATGTTTGGCTGGTTCTGTTATAACAAAAGTTGTGTGACAGATGGAGCAATCTGTATACTGTTACACAGAAGAAATAGTGAATTTCTGGGATTAGGTGGGTTTGAAACGCAGGGGTTTAGTCTTGCAACACCTTACAATTCACGCTGTGGTTATCTGTTATCAAGCAGACTACACCGAACTGAAGCTCGTCGATCTATTATATCTTTAGTGTCTGAACGTTCCATCATTAAGGTTACCATCTGTGTATGAAGTGTTGCTATGCCATATGTCAACATTAACATAATGTTGCCAAGGCCGTTCAATATGTTAATATAATTATTTCGGGTGTACTTGAGCTGAGTGGCTCAGACGGCTAAAGTGCTAGCCTTCTGATCCCAAGTGGGCAGGTTCGATCCTGACTCAGTCTGGTGCTATTTGAGGCGCTCAAATACGTCAGTCTCATGTCGGTAGATTTACTGGAACGTAAAAGAACTGCGGGACTAAATTTCGGCACTTCGGCGTCTACGAAAACCGTAAAAGTGTTAGTGGGACGTAAAGCCAATAACATTATTATGTCGGGTGTACTTTCCTTTCATTGGTTGTTGAATATAAGAAATTCTCCACCACTTCAAAACTAAGGCAACAAATTATGTTTCATAGTTCTCATGAGAGCGAATAAATTGAAGAATGTCGCACCTTAATTTATTTTTAAACATTCAAAATGATGTTATAAATATCATTTTTAAGCTTTTATAATGTATTTTAATCTATCCAGCGAAGTGAAATATAAGAGAAAACGTTATTTGAGTAATTGAAATTTCTAAATTATCTTCTTGATGTTCTCTTTTCTAGTAGAATATATGTGATTCTAGTTAATTATAAGTGATTGGTAGCTTTTGACGATGCGTTTTCGCACGTGAAACACAGTGGTGTTTCCTATGATGTTACATTTGTCATGTTAAATTACCGCCGTTGTACGTGATATTTTCGCGTTATCCAATCCCAGCAATCCGGCTACTTCGGCAGCCATGTTCTTTTTAATATTACGGTGTGAGGATTGGAGTCGGTCTTGCTCTTAGTGAAGTAATCGTTCGGGTCTTGCCACGGCGTGATCCGAAACTATATCTGGCCTGACGGTTGCCCAATAAGTAGCACCTAAAAATTTGAAACCGGTCCTCCTAGGAGTTTGACCATTCCAGTGATTTTCCTCAGCCCTACCCAGTAATGCACCCCTCACACATATCATAAACACCCCCCACCAACAAATATGGATAACCCCGGTGGATTGAGTAGCTGGGTCCATATTCCGATTTCTCATTACCCCTTACAGTTACTTTCATCCATACCTGCCCTCGTAATTCGAATAATTATTTCACTATTGCCGCACTGAATGAACACTATCTACAAGATCTAATCGAGTAAAGACAATTCATTGCTCTAGTCCCACCCCAGTAACTCACCTAATCCACGAAAATCCCAGGCATTTTATACATATCATTCGTAACAACCCTACAAACAACCATATATTCACAAAATACCTGAATAACAGCAAAGTCTACTTCAAACTACAGCAAACCAACAACCCACACGACAACCCAGCCACCCCACCATCTACCCATCCCACGACAGCACCCAAAGAAGTGGAAGAAGAAGAAGAAAAGAAAGAAGAACCTCAAGAACTATGAGATGACCGAGCTCGATAGCTGCAGTCGCTTAAGTGCGGCCAGTATTCAGTATTCGGGAGATAGTGGGTTCGAACCCCACTGTCGGCAGCCCTGAATATGGTTTTCCGTGGTTTCCCATTTTCACACCTTAAAAATGCTGGGGCTGTACCTTAATTAAGGCCACGGCCGCTTCCTTCCCACTCCTAACCCTTTCCTGCCCCATCGTCGCCGTTAGACATACCTGTGCCGGTGCAGCGCCTCCTAGAGAACAAGGCCTGGCAATACGATTCGTGACGTCACCCGACTGGGCTCAGCCGTGACCACCACGGCTCAGTGCGAGTGGATAGTAGATGAAGCTAATTCCTTACGAAAATTGAAAAATACGCTGGTTAAAGTGCATTCTACGAATATTCTTTCTCGTAGACGCGCATATCGGAAGCGAAATGAGTAATATACCGTAATAATTAGAAAGAACAATTAAAAATGCAAATAATTTTTTTAGAGTCTTAATACTGAACAACTTTAATAATATGTTTATATGACACTTTCTTGCGTATATTTAAGAGTCAAAAATGATCAGTTCCTTTTACAAAACTCGCCATAAGACCTCTCTCTGTCGGTGCGACGCAAAAAAAAGAAAAAGCAAGCTTTTACAGAACTGAACTTGCTGATGAAAGGTAAAAAACAACATGTAAGTACAGAAAAAGCTATTAAATAAAAATAATAACGTATAAACTACCTTACTTACAGTATATTAGTAGCAGTCCAGGAACATGCAAGCTGTAATGCTCAGTGTTGTCGGTCATGAAAACAGGTAAACATTTTTTTTACAATAGAAACCTCACATAAATTAAGGGCGTGAAGAGCCCACACAATTTGGCTGTTATGCAAAGAGAATGATTATAGTACATGCCAACAATAGTTTGTTCATTAAGTCATCAAAATTATATTCGCATTCCCTAGTGTAAATAAATGTACTTATATGATTTTGGACCCTGATTCAAATAACCAGAACAGGAAAAAATTGAAATTCTTAAATTTGAAAAGTAGCATGCCAATTCTTATTACATTTGAACTGACCTTCAGCCAGACATTTTCTGAAATTGTTTTCAATTTAACTTCACCATTTAAAGTTAAAAACTTCATGATTGTTCCGTATTGAATAGAGAAATAAGAAGATGTACAATATTATAGGGAAGGATCCACCTTTCAATACTCCGTAGTAAAAAGTAGTTACAACCTGTTTATTGGGACCGGTTTCAACACATTTCAAGTGTTATCATCAGCCAATTAGCGAAGATCTTAAAACAACTAATATATTGAACACAGGCAAAATATTAACATTGTATCATATTGTAGCAATTCAGTTAATGTTCAAAACAAAATAATAATAATAATAATAATAATAATAATAATTATTATTATTATTATTATTATTATTATTATTATTATTATTATTATTATTATTATTATTATTATTATTATTATTATTATTATTATTGTGTTTTGAACATTAACTGAATTGCTACAATATGATACAATGTTAATATTTTGCCTGTGTTCAATATATTAGTTGTTTTAAGATCTTCGCTAAGTGGCTGATGATGACACTTGAAATGTGTTGAAACCGGTCCCAATAAACAGGTTGTAACTACTTTTTACTACGGAGTATTGAAAGGTGGATCCTTCCCTATAATATTGTACATCTTCTTATTAACTTTACCAGGTTGCTTAAAATTGAAATGGACATGAGGTGAACATTATATAAGAAAATATAAAAGGAAATCTCTATGAACAGTAATTGTTAAAATCCTAAGAAACCATATTAAGAACTTGCATCCCTGCCATTACATTAATAAAGAAATAGCAGAACACACACTGAACTACTCATTTCACGCTTTATGAACCAGCTGCACTATATAGATATGACACACATGAGATCAATTAAGTAATTAATCCCCAATTTTTCACAGATGCATGTTAGATTCATTACATAACAAAAGCTGGAAGGAGTACTCTCTCCAAGAGGAAATTCATAACCAGAGTGTGAATAGGCTATAATGCTGGAAGAGGAAATTCATAATTGAATTCACAATTACTCAAACAGGAATGTTTACTACTGAAGGAACTTACAGTGATTAGCCCTGAATTCAGAGTTTACACATTCCCTTTGAATGGAATTCATAGAGGTTCATCAACTCAGTGATTAATAATAGTAATGTACTAAAAAAAATTAGAAAGCCTCAGCTTACCACAGACAAAAGGAAAGGATGGTTAATGATTTTGTAGGATATGTGCCACCAAGGTAATGAACCGTATTTGTTAAATGACAAAATACCTGTTTAACATAAAAGGTGCCCTCTCAAATGTAATATCACTCCCTGAAAACGTAACACCTGGCAATAAATATGATAAAATAAAAGTGCTCTTGTGTTATTACTGTATTATCTTCTAAAGAAACTACTATGGAAAATAGAGCTACTAAATTTGTTCCTTTTCAGAGCAGTTCCAGTCTTGTTTTACAGATATTGAACTTAATTTTTCTTCAAATTCCTGGAAGTTCTTGAAAGAAACAGTACTGACATGAGCTTCATAGGTCTCTAAACTTTGAGCAAGAGCCTTGGCCAAACTTTCATTGTCTACTCGACAACGCCTATCGTCTGGAGCTTCTCGGTGGGCAAATGTGGTATCAGACAAGTACTCTGGGCAGTTTGGAAACTGAGAAGGAACAGCTCCTGAAACGTTTAGACCAAGTTAGAATGCATTCGCCTAGATATAAATGCGCTCGTCTATTAATTCATGGCACCACTTACTTCAGAGGACCATGTCATGTCTTAGATATGTCTGGTTGATTTTAATATAAAATGAATAGCATACAAGGAGACAGAGAAAAATCATTGAACTTATAATAATTATACAGAACCTAACATAGTTGCAATAAACACAATAACATTGCTGTCTAGCCTGAACTAAAAATATTAGCCCACACTAAGTGGTATTTTTCCTCATGCGATATAATAAACAGAACTGGCTCACTTGCAGTTACGGGGTCCAGCACAGAAGGAATACTTGAAAGCCAATACCTTACATACCTTCATAATTTAGGCCCTATAAGTTTTCCCAGAATATCACTATACCCACAACAGTAGTCCTTTGAAGTAATGTGAATACTCAGCACATTCCAAACTAAATGTAATAACTGGTCAATTCAATACAGCAAATGATTAAATCAGTAAGATATAAATCACCCTAAAAAATCTACTATTTTATTCATCAATAGCAAAGATATAAGAGACCTATCCACAACCTTTCACAAGCCTTGGATGAGATAAAGGTGCAGTCAATAATTTCCCATTTCTCTCATCATACATGCTGGTCGTCTTTTCAACCTCAGTTTTGAAATGGAGCTCGCACACCTACAACACAGGGCTCCATTTCAAGGACCATTCCACAACTTAAGTGATTGAATGATTGGAATCATATATAATACACTAATAACTAAGACTTACCTCTGCAGTTTTGGAAGGAACGAAATCATCCCGGCGAATAGCTCGTAAACACTTAGCTCTCTCCGAGTCGTCAGTTGGAAACGAGAAAACACTCACTTTAGGGCCAGTGCGATAATTGCCCTTATAGTTTTGGAACACTGCATTTTTGAGGCATCGTTATTCATAATTTGAAAAACAGTGATCGCAATTCACAACACACCATTAAAAATAAACTCAGTTCTAACCTCACGTGGTGGCCACTTTAAACACAATTTATCAATATTAACAATTTATAAGTACTATCACCTTTAACTGAACTTACACTAATAGGAATATTAAGCGAGTATTAACACACAAGACTCGATTAACATTAATATAATCGATGAAAAACACACATAATAGGGAAATGCGTCCTCATACACCAAGCAGCAACAAGCTAACTGAGTTACTGGCATGGGCCAACTTCAACATACGTCATCAGCTACTCTCATTCGTATTGCCAGGCCTTGTTCTCTAGGAGGCGCTGGCCGGTGCGACGTAAAGCCAATAGGAAAAAAAAAAGAGAACTATAAGAAAACGGACATCCCTTCCACTACACTAAGATAACACAATAGCCCACAAATGCAATTTCCTAATCATACCCCTTACGAATCCAGGACCCATCCCACTCAACCGCCAAATAGTAATCACAGCCATTCAACTAATAATTATCCACCATATAGCTGTCGTAGAGGAAACTCACAATAATCATTTAATCATAACCCCATTGCGCAACAAGTCAATACCCATCATCCTCAATTCACTTCAACATGTCGGTATCCCCACACCCATTCTAATTAACACTGTTCTAAATTTAACCAATCAACGTGATCACTCTCCTACATCCACTCCCACACATTCAGCCTCAGAAACCGGTACCCAAACCACAGACACCGCCCATACCATTTTCCATAAACCAACTAGAAAAAACTACTCCCAAACCAAAACAACTAAAACCCGTCACATAATCATACAAACTATTCTTCTTACCTCAGACTCAGCAGCCCAAACTGACCAACCTCCAACCCCGCCATTACCAAATCCACCTGCTATCGTACCCCCACCCCACACAACCCCACCGCCCCTAACCAACCCAGCACAGACACAAACAGAAGTCTGGATAGAGGCTGAACTATCCCCGGAAACAGACAAGCATCTGACCACACAAAATACAAGTACACAGACTAGGAGATGGCGTAGCATCCCCCCCCCCCCCAAGTCCCGACTTCTGACAACACAAAAACTAGTACAGATACTCGAACTCACACACCCTCCCGCCCCACCCTAGTCACACAATGCTTCAATTGCCTGGAGCTTTATCATTCTGCAGCTAATTGCTGAGAATGTACCCGCTGCAACAGATGTGGTGGCTCACACCACCACTCTGTCTGTACGGTACCAAGGGACCAGCCGAAGTGCGCCAACTGTCAAGGCAGTCATGCCGCTTCGTATCCTGGCCTTATTTTAAACAGGCAATTAAGAATCACTACAGACTACAGCGACACCTCACGAACACACACACTTACCTTCCGTCGCTCCTAAACCTCAATGTCCCTCCCCCATCGAACCCAATACCAACACTAGTCCCTCCATCCCATTCAACTCAAGATACCTACAAATTTCCCGAACACCTACTCCTAAACCTACTGACGAACTAGAACAGACAGAACCCAGTCCCAACTATCACCACATATTAACATAACTTATCTCATACGGATGACCAGGCCGTACTGAAGTTCGCGTCTATTCCAGCTCGATCGGTAAAGATAGACCTAAGACTATGAAGATATGATTACATAATAATGATGGAGTGTGGTCTCGGAAGAGGCCTACTGTAGGTATTTCTAGTTGACGCCATAAAGGCGACCTGTGTGTCTGTAGGGAACGTCCTATGATAAAATCTATTGCTGAAGATGGCATAAATACCCGGGCTCAAATTATAGCAATTAACTAAAGAAACTTAAAAATACCCGACCCAGCTTGGGATCGAACGCGAGACCCCCTCAGACCAAAGGCCAGCAAGCTAACTATTTAGCCTAGTCCCAAGGTGCCACAGCTTTTTTCAGGCATACCCCCAATGGAGGCGAGTTGCATGTACCATTTTAATCACATACGATACTTACTGCCACTCCTAAACATTCGGCCGTACGGGGAATCGAACCCAGGCCCTCACAGACGGAAATTAACAATGGTAACCGTTACGTCACTGAAGGGGACGTCGAAACGATGCAGACCACGTATATCAAATTCGGCAGCCACTGGATCCCAGGAGGCCTATATTTTCGAGTTTTCGGTCTAGTCATTTATTAAGAAGCAAGGAATTTAAGCTATATGATTTGTTTATTTATTTTTATTTAGAGCATAGATGTTAGTGCCGGTAGTGCTGGAGGACATGTTCGGCTCGTCTGGTGCAGATCTTATCTATTAGACGTCCTTGGGCGGCCATTGCGTCTGGGTATGAGATGATGATGTAACGAGAGGTTCAAACCTTCTGCAGGCACATAGTCCACTCCTGTCCAATAACATCAAGGGGTGTCCTCAGATTTGTAACGTCTCCATCCGACGAATGAATCACTATCAATTGCGTCATATGACTTCACTCAATATGAACACTGCGGAGAGATTTAAAACTGCATCCAAACTTTTGGTACGTAATCCGGTGATTAGATATTGTACACCACCGTATCTTCTAACCTGCCGCCCAACATTCTGACGGTGACTGCTTTCTACCAATGGGACTCGAATCGGCTAACCATGGTGTCAGACCATACGGACATGACGCCGTAACAATAATGACCACCAGGCGGGCTAAGGTAGATGATAACACTATAACACCTACAAAAAAAGAATGGCAATGAGACATTTTTTGAAAGTAATATTTTTACGAGGATTTTTAAAGCACCTTTGTATATAATGTTATGTATAAAACTGATTTGAAACCAGAGACCATTCCGTAATCCGTCACAGCCTTACCGATGTAGATAAGATAGCAGAAAAACATTTTATCATGATGAGGAATTACTTGCACCACAACAAAAACGGACCGTGAACACATGGTTACTTCATAACTACCATAATTAGCTATTTATTGGTGCATAATCACATAAACTGTCTCGAAATCCGTGCATTCCACGGAAAGACAGTTAAAACTTGTCTGAGGTAGGCGATCCTAGCGAGAGAACTGGTAAACAAATAAAAAGTTATCTCCTCATTTTGCGTACCCTCCTCCCATTCCTTCCACCTGACTACCAACCATCATTCATGTCCGCTATTTCTAACTTATGAATAAGATATCCTGAGTCCATCCAACTGTCACTGTCTTCCACCTAAGTCAGTCTGAAAACAAGCCGATGTAAAGATAGTTTCGTCTGAGAGTCTGGCAGCTGCTTTAAAACAAAATTCGTAATAGACATTTTCATGTGTGTGTAACGTTTTCATAACACTTTAAATCAAGTTATTTAAAATTATACAGGTGTGGGCTTGATATTATTTTCCAGATTTATCCAAATTTAATGTGCCATGGTTAGAATTTAGAATTTATATTCTATTTTAAAATTAAACTAAAATATAACGGAATCGTGAATTTTATTTTCATTTTTCCAAGACTTTTGGGAATTATTCAACCTGTTAGTTTTCTTGAAGATCTCTCGTATAAATCTGAGTTCAATTAGGAAAGGAAATTTACTAAATAATGTTTAGGCCGACGTAATTTCATCAGGCTCGGCTAACGATAGACTGGTATGTCTACTATCTCCCTCATATCAATAAACGTATGGCATTGCTTTGCTGACGTAACTCTAAGTAATGTTATTGGCTTTAGGTCCAGCTAACAACTTTTACGGTTTCTGCAGACGCCGAGGTGCCGGAATTTACTCCCGTAGGAGTCCTTTAACGTGCCAGTAACTTTTATGAAATTTCGCCTATCCAGTTAGACGTTATGCCGTTTCGGAAGGAGAACAGACGTCATTTCATTGTTTTGTGTATAGAGATAAACGGGCAGATAGCAGGCAACTTTCATCAACCACTTTAACGTGCTGGAGTTGGCGCATTTATGCGATCTCACATGCCACGTTCCTCAGCAGGGAACGAACTCATTGTTTTTGACGAATGAACTTGAGGGGAACTTTTAAAAGTAGGAAGGATTATAATATGAAGGAAAACATGGAATTTAAGAGTAAAAACTGGGGCGAATATTCATTTATAGGACGAGAAGTAAGGGATTGGAATAATTTATCTCGGGAATTGTACGAAAAATTTCGAAGTTCTTTGAAAGTGTTTCAGAAAAAACTAGAGCGACAGCCCAAAATTCAGATCATTGATGACTGAATGACTGAAAACAACCCCAATTCACGTCCCTCATTTCCCAGCCGCGTATGGTACATACCTATCAAATGAGTTCTGCTTGATGTATGATGTACGTATGTAAGTACAAGTGCAGTGATTATATCTTCTTCTATCTCAGAACATGTTGAAGGCAAAAAAATTGGGTGATGATATAAATTACAAAAACAATTGAATAATGACTATCATATTTGAAGAACAGTTTTTTTTTTTTTTTTTTTTTTTGCTTGTGGCCTCCAGAGGGGCCTGGTGCAGGTATTTCGAGATGATGACATATAGGCATCTGTGAATATGGAGTCATATCTAAGATGAATTGCAATGTTGAAAACTACACAAACACCAGCTCCCAGGGCCAACGAATTAAGCACTGAAAGTTAAAATCGCCGACCCCACCGGGAATCTGATCCGAGCCTTGTTGGACCAAAGGCCAGCATGTTGACCATTTAGGCATGGAACCGGACCACAGTTTAGAAAAAAATAATCTCTTTCATTCTGGCGTATGCAATGATACTACACCTGCACCTATAGGCATAAGACAGAACTCATCCCACCGATAGAGGGGAGTGACATCTAACAAATTTAGATCGTGTATTTTTCGTTCCAGGTAGTTCCACGACAGAGTCTTGATACCTGTACTCTTCGCATGCTTATTTCTCAATGGAATGCTTCTCATTCAGAGAGGTGAATTCGTCATTTTTTACTGTACTGTGATATAATGTAGCGTCCCTAGCACTTGTGTGCAAGAACTATAAATACAATGTGTGTAGGCTCCTTGATGGTTTACTTTTTGTACTGTGGCGTTTATATTTCTTACTGTATTATTATTATTATTATTATTATTATTATTATTATTATTATTATTATCAAATACGTCGCAATTGAGAAGTGTCCCGCTGCCAAAGATCACTTACAGTAGTATCTTAAAAAAGGTAAGTTAAAACAAAGTTACTCAACAACAACAACAACAACAAGAGTATAACAAGCAATTCCATGTAAAGAAAATATTACAAGAAATACTACAAGTTTAACATTGTAAATCCAGCATCATAATACACAAATTCACACACTACTTAAATATTTCCAGTTCTTATCACTACGGCTTATGGATGCATTTTTCGTTTGGACCCAGGCGTAAATAAAGCAGTGTTAAGATTTGAATGTAAGTCCAAGTTAACAGTCATTTTATCAGATAC
This sequence comes from Anabrus simplex, assembly GCF_040414725.1. Taxonomy (NCBI): domain Eukaryota; kingdom Metazoa; phylum Arthropoda; class Insecta; order Orthoptera; family Tettigoniidae; genus Anabrus; species Anabrus simplex. The sequence continues at coordinate 298,765,935 of NC_090267.1, forward strand.
TAGCAAGATACCCGTGCTTCGCTACGGTATTATTCTGAAATTTATAATTGAATGCTTAACATTTTATATATAATCCGCCAAAATTCGTGAACTGACGGCAAAGTTCCTCCCATTCTTCAATCTTTCTTTCCGGCAGTCGATTTCGTACTTCCCGGGCTAGCTCCAGGTATTCCGCCCGGTCAGTTGGGTTCCTAAATCTTTGCCACCTTTTCCTATAAACAATTTTAATATGAACAAATCCTTGAGGAGATCCGGTGTGGTGTCGTCTTAGGTGCCATGGCGGTACTGAAGCCGCGGCCGGACTGCATGCGTAGTCATTACCCGGTCAGGACCCGTTCCCAGCGCGGGCCGCACATTTTGACATTATTATTACGGTGAGTGATATTAGTTGAAGTTATTATTATTATTATTATTGATGTTCTGGACGCCGTAGCAAGATGCAAGACCGCTACTTGGCGGTAAATTACACCTGCTGCCATTGTCATTGCTGATAATGTGACCAGCACCATTGTCGAGCGTAGGCAAGTGCACGGGATTTCTGGCGATACGAATGATATACTTCCGTGCATTATTGACTTTAATATAGAGGTGAAAAATTGCCAGGTTAATAACATTCCTATCGTTTAAATTTTATTTATGTGCCAGGAGAATCTACTATAATCTAACTTTAAGTACTTCAGTGGAAAAGATGGCTCTTAAAACGAACCCAGGAAAATTAAAAATTATCGGTTTATGATCAGAACCAAGCACACTATGAACAGCGAAATCAAGTTAATTCCCTCAGTTAATTCCCTCCCCCCCGACCCCCCCCTCAAAAAAGGAAGAAGGCGTGTTTCTTTATGCTTCAAGGAGATTCCAAATATCAATGTTCCCGTCTGTTACCTTCAGTTTTGAGATACAAGTTACCCAATAAAACGCATTCACTCTCTTCACTTCTTTCACACTCCCCCAGCCGCCCCATTAAGTGAATTTTCCGGAAAACATACTTGCTTCTTTATTAGTAGAGGTTCTTCCAAATACCAATTATCACGACATCTTCATTTTTTGAGATATGTGTCCGCATAAAAGGTATTCAACTCCTTTTCACCCCGCCCCCCAAGATAACTTTCTCCCCCAAATGCATTTTTGTATGTTTTCAAAGGAGGTCCAAATACCGATTTTCACGTCTGTAGCAACTTTATTTTTTATTAAATGTAAGTATCCTCATACAATTAATTCAATTAATGTTTCAAAATCGTCACCCCCCCCCCTTCATTGGATTTTCCGAAATCAAAGGAGTACGTGTTTCTTTACTTTTAAAGCAGATTCCGAATACTAATTTTCACGTCTCAACATCTTACGTTTTGAGATAATAGCATCTTCATACAAATAATTCAATACCATTTTCAGTCATTTTTATCCCCCACCCAAGTGGCTTTTCTGAAAACAAAAAATACAAGTTTCTTAATATTTTAATAGAGATAAAAATACCATTTTTCACTTCTGCAACATGTTAAGGTTTTGAGATATACTGTAGACATGTTCACTTTTTAATTTCACCCCTTTTTAGTTTCCCGTAAGTGGAGTTTCCGAAAAAAAAATTCTATACTTTTATAGGAGATTCCAGATAACAAATTTACGTCTGTAACATTTTACGTTTCTGAGATATACTGTAGATATAGTCTTTCAAAAAATTCACCCCACTTGTCACTCCTGTTTAAGCACCATTCATTGGATTTTCCGAAATAAGGTACGTTTTTCTTTATTTGTAAGGAGATTCCAAATACCAGTTTTCAGATCTGTAATATGTTCAGTTTCTGAGATATAAGTACCCTCACTAAAGGCGTTCAACCCTTTTTTCAACTTTTTTCACCCCTGCTAGTGGGATTTTACGAAAACAAAAAATACGAGTTTCTTTATTTTTAAAGGAGATTCTAAATATCAATTTTTTCATGTGCAAACTTTATAGTTTTGAGATATTGATACACTCATTTTAATAATTCATCCCCCTTCTCACCCCCTTAGCGACGGAATATCCAAAAATTCTCCCTTAGCGAGCACCTACATTGTAATATAAATGTGTCCAAAAATTTCAATGCATTGTCCAGTAATTATGGCTCGGTGATGATGAGTCAGTCAGTCAGTATATTGTATATTTAACACACTACATGCTGGCAGTAGTGGGATGACCCATGACACAGCTATATTGACATCATCTACTGGCGTAAGTCTTACTGCCTGTTTTGAAGTTGCCGCGTATAGAGTGTTATGTCTAAGAAATAGAGTTTGAAACTTCGTTGCAGGTGTTTGCAAACGAACACAGAATAAAACTGCAATGCATTCGCTAGCTGACGTAGAATTTTGTGCTCATCGCCACGTTACCAAAATCATCATTGCCATCCACCGAGCACAGAGTAAGATGGGGACATCACTGTGCTCCCAACAGACACGCTTCGTCTTTGATAATTAGTAACATTATATAATGTTATCGTTGAAAATATCTTGAAATGAGATAATTTCGTCTTGGTGTTGAGATAACTTGATGCTTTATAGAGAGTATATTTGTGGTCTCAATTTTACAATACATCGTTATTAAGGAAACATTGTGGGTTAAAAGTGAGTTTTACGGATTGATAGTTTGCCACGCAGGAGTTTGAGTATAGTTTTAGATCACTGAAGAGTTTATAATGCCATATGTTTGGATATTGACACTGCAGGTTATTTGGAGCCTCACGCCATCGGCTATGTAGCGAGTATCGTGGTGGGCGTGTTTATTGTTTTCACATTTATCACGTAATTTTAGATGAGATTTGAGTTTACTTTTCATTAGCGAACCTCAAAGTCTTTCTTTAAATTTTAATAGGTGTTAGATTAAACCATTCAGACATGTTATTTATTTTTCGATTTTACCAATTGCGCTAGCTCAACGATAGGGCCGAGGCGGTTTGTGCATATATACTGGTAGAGATGTGGAAACACTTAAGCGTGGGATGTCGTTTGTACATACTTAGTATTAAAGATGTATAGGCACTTTAGCGTTAGCTCAACGATAGGACAAGGACACCGTTTGTACATAGCCAAGTCATAGGTTAGGTGTTTCATGAATCGACATGGACGATTATAGTGTTTGTAGTGGACTCAGTCATGGACGAAATTAGTAAGCGTTATTTAGGCCACGTTTTGTGTGAACATTTGCCAGAGATTAAAATGGTGATAGGAGTGGAATCATGGTTGAGAGAAGAGGCGGGTAATAGAGAAATATTTCCAGAAGGGTATACAGTTTATCGCGGAGACCATGGAGATAAGATGGGAGGGGGGTTATTCTGGAGAAGGATACTTATTTCTCACATGAATAGTTTGCCGATGAAAGGGATGAAATATTAGGGATAAAATAGTTTTTTATAATATGAAGGAGGTGGGAATTACAGGAACGTATAGGCCTGGAAGAGAGGAAAGAGAAATGGGAATATATTTTATGTAAGTACAACACATCACACTAATAACCACAACATAAACACGCAATACATAGTGACCATCCCTCAATATAGAGTTGGCGTCATGAAGGGCATCCAGCCATGAAAGTGGGGCATACCTACATCCAGAGCCAACCTCAATAAGACTGTGAGGGAGGCCATGAGGAAGGAGGAGTAATAGTCTTAAGACAGGAGAATTTTATGTCATGCTTCAGCATATTCAATAGAATGTACTTAAAATTACTAAGCTGAAATTAAAGTATTTTACTAGTATGTACTAGATACAGTATAAATCGATACTAGTGTGTCATAGTTTGAACAACAGAGATATTAGGTTACATTTAAAATATAACTGAGATCATTATGGTTTCATCTGTATTAGAGAGCAGTGCTGATCTATGGTTCGGCATGTCGGTCCCTTAAGAAAAAAACAGCAGCAGAATCTCCGTGTCATTGAGATGAAAATATAAAGATGGAGTTGTGATGTAACAAAACAAAAAATGAGTACACTAGAGAGATAACGTGAAACCCATTTCGGAGGAGGTGATCGATTCTCGCTTACGCTGGTTTGGTCATGTTATGTGAAGATCTGAAGGCTACATTATACGGAGAACCCTAGCCATCTCTGCAAAAACTAAGAAACATTGTATACACATGAGCTCATGCACGACATTATTCAATAATGACCTGCAAAAAACATACCTTACTACACAGATGTCACTGAGTAGCAAGCTCTGGAAATTGGAGACGTGACTATTATGAAGAGGTGGTTTATTAATGGTCATCGGCATTCGTTGTGTTTTCAAGTAAAATGTAGCGGGAATGTTATTGAAATTGTACCAGGCGGTACACCTCCACGCCGCTAATTCTAATATTGCGCCAGTTTAAACTTCTCTACAGGAGAACGCCTGAACTTTAACAAACTATATTAATCCAATGGTTTCTCGAAAGATGTCACCACAGTAAATTAGGTCATTTTGAAGTGTCTGAACGGTGTCTATTTCGACTTGTGCTTGTTTCCTCCGGATCAAGAAATTTGGACGTTCTCTAACAGATGTCTCTACAAAACTATAATAACGCACTCTGGTGTTAAGGAATGAACTGTCCTGAAGAAATTTAACATTCGTAAGTTTTGTTTTTGCTAAATTTTGTTCTGTGGTTTGAGAGTTGGCAATGTTAATCCTTTCCTTCCGCCAGTTTTGAAATTAGCCAATCCCGAATTTCTTAAATTAATTTTCGGCCAATGGGGGCTTTCTTCCCCAACCTGCTCTGTAACGGTGTTCTGTAACCAATAAACTGCTGTGGGTGTGTCTTATCATTCATGAAAGGTCTCGAAAGTTCCACGAGGGTATATAAACTGCTGATTTTCTTGTCTCGGTGCCACTTCAGTAACATCTCTCCTTGTGTGATTATGTAGCAGGGGGCGAGAAGCCCCTCTTTCTTCGGGCAGCAGTTCATCTATCAGGTAATGTCCATTTTATAACTTCATTTCTTGCTAGCTCAGCAGTTTAACCCGCGGGGCAGGTTCGAAACCTTTCTAATGTAACCTATCTTCAAAATGTAATAGACATTTGGTAAATTTTGGCTTTTTAACTATAAATTGGGATAGAGAGTGCCTAACCCTCTCGAGCTCCCACTCATATTGTTCTGAGGTGACTACGTTTTCATTTCCATTTTTCCTCCCTTCGTAATGTAAATAAGTTTTCTTATCGTGTCACCTCCGTAGTATGGGATTAGCCCTTGCATAAGCGGCCTAGTGCCAAATAGGTTTTAAAAATGTATTAGGAGTGCTAGTTACGCCTCCATTCAACTCAGAATTTTGGGCCATGTAATTGACCTGTTTCTTTACTGACTAGGCCTCAGTAGGTTGGGTATTTATTACCCCTGTTCTTGGTATGCCTTGAGGGCAGTTTGAAGTATAGGTTGTTGTGGCCTTTGATGGGCTTGAACCTTGAGAGCGGGTTTGCTCTTTCTTAAATTTGGTTTCTGTGTGCCTCCAGGAGGCTTAATCTGGTAATCAGGAGCCAGTGCTCCTTGGCATGATTGGGGTTTTCTGCCCCTTTGTTTGAACTTGGTATGTAGGTAAAGTTGGGCTTATAGCTCAAGGTTTGTGAGTGTCGGGTTCGAAGCCCAAATTTTGTAACGAACTAAAATTGTACTTTCTTAATTTGTTGATCGGCTACTTGGTACCTGTTACATTCTGTTATTTGTTTATCTTGAAAAGAAAATATAACCTTTGTTAAAGTTTTAAATTAACTTTAATTTCGTAAGTGAGACCTATTCCCGCCCGCACCTTCTTTCACCTCTGCTGTTCCACAGATACCTCGGAACAGAAATAATGAAGAAGGAGAATATCACTTGACGGATTGCAATACTGCCTTCGTAAAATTGAGAATTGTTTAGGTAAAAAAATCATACGTTCAATTTCCTTCTAAGCCCTGAAACGAGGTAAAAACAGGCGGAAGACCAGGCTAATATGAATAATGCTATTTTGGAACAAAAATACTGATATTTCTGACGGCAAAAATCACACTGCAAGCACTTGCAACATGTACTGATTCTATGAATTTAGGGCACGTTAATTGTTTATGATCCTAAGCCGGGTTGCACCCATGTACATATAGTGAGCCAGACATCTGTTGAGTCACTACGAGAATATAGAAAGTGGACGTCTAATATTTATCTGGAGTGATAAAAAAAACTTCGATAAGGAACGCATTGAAGTCGTCCATCGAAAATGTCTAGCTAGTTGCTAGTTGCTTTACGTCGCACCGATACAGATAGGTCTTATGGCGACGATGGGACAGGAAAGGACTAGGAGTGGGAAGGAAGCGGCCGTGGCCTTAATTAAGGTACAGCCCCAGCATTTGCCTGGTGTGAAAATGGGAAACCACGGAAAAACATTTTTACGGCTGCCGACAGTGGGGTTCGAACCTACTATCTCCCGAATACTGAATACTGGCCGCACTTAAGCGACTGCAGTCGAAAATGTCCAGAGGTTTGGTATCAAACCTCAAAATATACTGTACGTATCGTGTGTTTCCTATAATGAATAATTAATCATCAAAGTAACAGAAGGAAAATTCAAAGGAATAATAATGGCGTGTGGTCTCCGGAGAGCCATATACAGGTCTCTCGAGTCGTCGCTTGCAGGCGACCTGTTCGTCTGTGAGGATGGGGCCCTGCATATAATGAATTCTAATGATGAAGGTGGCACAAACACCCAACCACCGAACCACTGGAATTAACCGATGAAAGTTAAAATCCCTGAAATGGCCGAGAATCGAACCCGCGATCCCTTAAACCAAGGGCCAGCACGCTAACCATTTAGCGATGAAGGCGGGCTTGAAAGGGAATGACGACATTATTATATTGATAAATAATGATATTTGAAGGGAATTTTTTCGTACTTATTAGATTATAAACAATAGTGAAAACTAACGTAAATTCGATTTGTTTGTATTTTACGGCGCACCAACTCAGGAAGGACTTACAGCAATAGGACAGGGTTAGGACTTGGAAGAAAGCGACAAGGGCCTTAATTGAGGTAGGCCTACAGCCCCAGCATTCGCCTGCAGTGGAACTGGGATATCACGAACAACAATCTTCAGGGCTACCGACAGTGGGGGTTGAACCCACTGACTCCCGAATACAAGCTCATAGTTTCGTGACCGAACCACGTAGACAATTATAGTTCAGTTCTTATGAGTTTCGTCTTGACGTTTGAGCGCTGCCTTTTGGCGAAGAGTAAGTGAATTAATCAACTGCCAATCATAGGCAGCCGACCGCTCCGATAGAGCGCGTTATATTCCAGTTCCGGTTAGCAGTGTTGTCGATCTGTTGTTTACTGTAACCACGTGCCACCAGCTGTGTATTCCATTCTGCTCAGTTCTTTTGGCGGTCTTCGTGTGTCTCGTTTATATTTCGTAGTGTAGAGTTTATAGATTTATTGTTCAGAATTGTTAATAGTATAGCGTGTTATATTGTACTGAATAGTGTGTAACAAGGTACAATAGTGATCTAGTTTATATAGTAGTGTTTTTTTTTTTTGCTAGTGGCTTTACGTCGCACCGACACAGATATGTCTTATGGCGACGATGGGACAGTAAATGGCTAGGAGTGGGAAGGAAGCGGCCGTGGCCTTGATTAAGGTACAGCCCCAGCATTTGCCTGGTGTGAAAATGGGAAACCATGGAAAACCATTTTCAGGGCTGCCGATAGTGGGGTTCGAACCTACTATCTCCCGAATACTGGATACTGGCCGCACTTAAGCGACTGCAGCTATCGAGCTCGGTAGTAGCTTAGTTTAATCCTTTCGGTAGTTATATAGTAGGTTAAATTTAGGCCCGTGTGTGAATTTCATATTCTGTCATGTGGACGCCTACGTCTAAGGATGAAGCTCCCAAGAGAAGAAAGCCGTTCGGACGCTGTGTTTCACTATCAAGGGACTCGTTTTGTCCGACTCGTTGGCTGAACGGTCAGCGTACTGGCCTTCGGTTTAGAGGGTCCCGGGTTCGATTCCCGGCCGAGTCTGGGATTTTAACCTTAATTGGTTAATTTCAATGGCACGGAGGCTGGGTGTATGTGCTGTCTTCATCATCATTTCATCCTCATCACGACGCGCAGGTCGCCTACGGGGGTCAAATAGAAAGACCTGCATCTGGCGAGCCGAACCCGTCCTGGGATATCCCGGCACTAAAAGCCATACGACATTTCATTTCAGGTGACACATTGACGTTGAACGCTCGGAACCGCACGCAACCATGCTTTAGAATAACGAGCAAACATAAACAAAACAGTGATGTGCGTCATTTCCATGCAAAACGTTGCATTCTACCTCAAGTAACATTTTAATAGAGAGAAACAAAGTAAAAAGATATCAATACCATGGGAAGGAAATTATATGTAATTTAATGGTGTCAGTGTATCATTATATTTTCAATCAGCGGCGCCAAAAATCTCTGCTTAAAGTACTTATAATAGCGCAAAACACACATATACTGCAGTACCATACATCTGAAAGTGCTTATATTAGTCCTCAAAGTTCAGATACGGGATTTCGATGAAGTGGTTAAAACAAAGTGGGAGAGAACAATGTGAACACCTCACTAAAGCCACGTTATCACATTCCAAATCGCATTCGCATTCACGCAGTCCAATATCAAAAGCCACATTAATTACATTTTCAAATGATGATGTTGGTATGCCAATGTCATAACCTGGCTTTCGCGAAGCATATTGCAACATAGGCTTATATGTAGGTGCAGCAAATTGATTGTCAATCACAGAGTGAAGTTTCACGATGAAATAACGATCATGTACCTTCACTTGTGGTTTGACACTTTGTAGCCTTATAAAATCAGTAATCCTTCTGATATAGAGTTTATATTGCCGAAAGAAGTAAACATCAAGGGGTTGGCAATATTTTGTTGTTTTCGGTGGCAATATCTTCAGCGTAACATCTTTGCTTGGAAAACTTGCATCTAGAAGGATACAATCTGTATGCCTGCCCAGAATTCACAAAACAATAGGCTCTTTTCATTTGTTACATGTTCGCCAAGGACTGAAGTTAGAAAACGTTTCATGTGTTCTTTAGTCATTTTTCCACTTTTGCTTGCCTCCATATGAATGTTTCGTGGACAGGTTGTTTCAAGTTTCTTTTAAATATTTGGACCGAAAGTGCCTTGTGTCCCTTGAAAACAGATGTACAACTTGTTTGCTAGTCTGCCTGCCATCAGTTGTGTAGCTGTGGTTAGAGTTATGTTCAGACACACTACCTGTAGTTTTCTCTCCTCTGTAGGATAGTGTTGATGCTGAAGACATTTCGTACTGGAATTAACTCTGGTCACTGTTCCAGATATTACCTTTTTCTACACCCACCTCTGTTATAAACATGTCCACTTCTTTCACAGACGTAAAGCCCCTAGCAAAAAAAAAAAAAAAAAAAAAAAAAACTTCTTTCACAAACTGTTCTGCCTTCTGACGTATAATATTATCGTCTTCTGTGTCCTTGCGGGTGACAAATGTAGTAATATGCCTGGATGAAATGCCATATTCAGCCTTGAGATGGTCGATAAAGGAAATGGAAGCTTTGAAATTGACCAAGCTAACCATTTTAGCCCCTTCTAGTGCCCACATCTGCAGATGCTAATAGTGAACTGTAGATCCATACCTCCTTGCACCATCAAATTGCGATATTACATACTCTTTCATAGTTTGTAATTGCGACAGTCTGTTTCCTTTGAAACGAGCACCGGCTCCCTGTTTCCTAGACACATAATTTGGAATTAATGTGCAATTTGAATTACTTTTGATGCACTTATAGCGCTTCATTAGTTTGCTATAGGAATTGAAGCCACGGTTTTAGTAGTCCTAATAAATGTTCTCTAGTACGCTGTCATCAATATATTTTAATACACTGGACCTCGTCGTTTTTGGTGGAAAGGGTTCGTACTCACTTAGACTTGACTGTTCCTGTTGCTCTGGAGATGAATGTCGTGTACAGCTTGAAGAGCCACCTTCAGGTTCAGGTTCCTCCTGTCCTTCAAAATCCGTAACTGATATCTATCCAGCGTAACGTCGTGTATTTCTGTGCCATCACCATTATATTTCTGAATTGTTATGTTATATAATATATCCGCGAACTCCATATCCTCGACCCCGACGTCATTTCCATATTCAGCACGTCACAACTTCGTCCCTAATAATTGGACCGCATGCGTAGGAGTAATTCTCTTCATGATATCGCTGCACTGTACACAGTTTACACAGTGACCCGCTTGCGAACACTCCAAGAGACAAATACGTACTGAAGCTATACCACTCACGCAACTGGAGCACTGGTTATTGCAGCTACACTATGCCACCGTCTAGTGGCGCGAGCAGACAAGTGCGGAGTTTCGCATGGAAATGAAGCACACCACTGTTTTGTTTGTGATTGCTTGTTATTCTAAGCATGGTTTCATGGGGTTCCGAGCGTTCGAGGTCAAAGGTGTCCCTTGTAAGAAGCCAGGCCCGGGAAATTGTTTGCAATTGCCATTTTAACGTCATAAAACTGATTTGGGTCCAAGTAAAGGATTATGTAGCTGAGAATAACCGACTCTTCACAGTTTCTGAAGTTGAAAGACTCATTTTCGAAGCCGTAGGCCGTATAAGTGCGGAGGACTGGAGCAAAGTTTTGAGACACATGAAATCCGAGATGATCAAATCTTGGGAGAAATAATGTTTCACAGACGATTATGTTGAAGACTTTTTATTATCTCTTTAGGATCAGGCGAGAGTGAAACCTCAACAGAAGATGATAATGCCGATAGTGACTCAGAAATGAGTAGGATTATATCCTGCTTTAGGACAAATTGAATCTAACTGCAACGAGAGCTCTTCTACATGGTGACTAGAAATTTAATTTAATTTTCTCACGTTTTATCTGTTCGAGCATTGATATATTTTTTTATCTTGTAGCCTTATCCTAAATATGTTGTGTATTGTTGTTCATCTTATGTGAATTTAATGTTGCTACAAAAAAAATTAATTATGGACATATTCCAGTATATACATTTCCGTTCGTGTTGTGTATCGTAAATCAGCTGTTTGTATTCATAGCAGTTTGTCACCACCGTCTGACTTCTGGTTAACTGTCAAGTCGAAACTCATAAAAACGGAGCTATAGGTGATTTTATTTCGTTTTACTGTACTTGTCCGTGAGTTTAATGATCCCGTGTGCTGTGAGCCCACGGAGACGGAGGTGAATTACAGGCAAATTATTCAGTATAACACTGCACTTTCTTCTTTCCTGCTCTTCTTTCTTAATCCGTTTACTGTTCAGGGTTTGCTTTCCCCTCGGACTTAGCAAGGGATCCCATCTCTATCGCCTCAAGGGCAGTGTCGTGGAGCGTGAGACATTTATTTGGTCGGGGATACAGCTGGGGGAGGAGGACAAGAAAGAGGGAAGGAAGCGGCCGTGGCCTTAAGTTAAGTACCATCCCGGAATTTGCCTGGAAGATGAGTAGGAAACCACGGGAAACCACTGCGCGGATGGATGAGGTGGGAATCGAACCCTCTACTCAGTTGACATTCGAGGCTGAGTGGATCCAGTCCTCGTACGACGTTTCAAATTTTGTGGTAGTGCAGGGAATCGAACCCGGGTCTCCAGGGCTGGAAGCTAATCACACTAACAACTACACCGCAGAGGTGGTCTACTACATTTTCACTCACGATAACAGTGCTCTGTACTACTCTACACGTCATGTGATGAACTTGCGAGGCATTTCCCTTTCTAACCAGTACAGTCAACATAAAGGTTTATCATGGTGCTGTCTAAGCTCCTCATCAGTAATGTAGTCACCGTATATCTCTCTCTGCCAACTATATTCCATTCATCCAACACAGCCAGAAAATGTTTAACACACCCATCAATCCATTGTAAATGGGCGGGGGGGGGGGGGGTTTGCACAGCTCTTCGTAAACCACTGTAATTAATTTGATATATTAGAAGCTGGTGAATAAGATTGGGTTTGTTATATCTTGTGTGTTTAGGAGACTACTAATAATGCCCTACACACGGAGTGGTATTTCGTGCTTAAAGATATCCTGTCTCTACTGAAACGAGAATTCATGAGATTAATACAATGATGCGATGTCTCAAAAAGTCATTCATTTCCTTGCTTTTCGTCGTTTATTAGTCCGATCCCATAAATTTTGTCAGTTCTCGTGTTATACTTACCAAGTTCAACCTGACATCGATCTCCTGCTAGTGAACACTTTAACTACATGGCTGTTTAGATTTAACGTTAGACAGTAAACTAGTGACACTGAAACGAAATCTAGTATCATATTACGTCTATACAAGAGAAATTATCTTTCAGTTATCTTTATTGATATTTTATTGAGCCTAAAAGCATACAGAATAATTACGGAACTCTACCTTGTTCAGAACAAGTGTTTGGTATTAAGTGGAGGAAATGCATATGAGGTTGGCTCTCCTACAGTGTGATAGAATGTAATTAATATTCATGCCAAGGCTGATTGTTTAGAGGTTTACCACCACATAATACGCTTACACAACACCGGAAGTTTGTTAGGACCTATACATCATAGGAATAGCAAGTTCTGGAGTGAAATTTAAATTATGATACTATAGACAAACTTTCTTAACAAGCTTATGTATCAGTGTATTCACGGAAATGACGGTAGAGGGTTTTAATGTTGTTATCAAATACTTCTGCTGCAATTTTCATGATGTTCACTTTAAATATAGCTCTTGCTATTACGAATTAATGTAAGATATACTACTGGGATATTGATACATGTTTTCAAGAACCGAAACCCTTTTATAACGATTAAAATGTCCGAGAATTTCAAAGGGAGAAAATAATGTTATACAGCAGACACAATAGGGAGAATAACAACGATGGAAACATATCTGCATATTGAGGCATGTGCGCGAGTTAATTATTAAAGAAATTTATGTCAACACCTCACTAATCCGGACCCCATTAATTCGGACTTCGGTTAATCCAGACAGACGTTTAAAAATATAACATAAATTAAATTACAACTTCTGATCCATGATTTTCAATTTCGTGACTGCTGTAAGTGATATAAAAACAGCAACTTGACTAACTCGTGCAAGGAACTTTTAATAAATGAAGAGGATGAACCAGATACAGCTGGATGGGAAACAGAGGATTTTCACAATACACTCCACCAAGGTGGTAAAAATTCAGCAACACTGGAAGACACTGAGTTGTGGCTAGAAGTAGATTAAGATGATCCAGGTTATCACATTTTAACACAGGAGGAGGTCCTTGAAAGTGTGATCGCTATATAAAGCTCTGAAACGGATGAATATGACCAGGATAAAACGGATAAAACAGGTGATGCGAGTTAATTATTACATAAATAAATGTCAAAGGAAGGCATCAAAAGATCAGTAGTTTCTTCAAACCAGTAAGCATGTCAAGTGTGGCCTATGAAGGTGTGCCTTGATTGCCATATTCTAGTTCTGTGTTGCATTATTCTGTAATTTTAGGTACTGTATTGCATTATATCTTGTATACTAAATAAACTTTGTATTTCGTAAATTTAAAATACTGTACTGTACACATTTTGTTTACTGAACAGAGTGTTTAAATATGTACCTTGGCCCATGTCGTAAGTTATTTTGTATAATCCGGGCTCTCATTAATTCGGACAACCTAGAGCCTCAATGAGTCCGGATTCATGAGGTTCTACTGCATTACAGTAATACATAATACACTTCAATTAATTGGCCAAATCAATCATTTTCTGGGTTCAGAAAAATATTTACTCAGCCACAGTGTTATTAACTCCCTTCGAATGGCAATATATAAACCTAAGTATGTTATTGCGAGAAATACAAAAGGCATTGATGCGGACGAGTTAGGATATGACGCTTACAATCTACCCTGGAATGACATAATGGATGATATAGACGTGAAAGTATACAACAGGGCCTCTCAGGGTGCATGCGCCTGGTGCATGCACTGTGCACGGTGCAAAAGACGACTTCGCTTGGTTGACCAGAGTGCAGACCCTCACTCCTCGATTTGGAGCAATAGCGCTGTCTCTCTCTTTCGCCACGCCTGACTCGCTCGGTCTCCCTGTCTCCCTGTCTCCCTCTTCCTCACTTGCTCCGCAGCGCTCCAAATCCGAGTTCAGTTGAGCCGAGTTGAGCCGAGCTTAGCCGAGTAGCCCAGAGACGAAGCGTTGGTCCGAGCCGAGCCGAGCTGGACCAATGCACTGTGCACAGGAACTCTGCACCGCCGTTTACACGCGTGGGGTTTTGGGCGTTTGAGAGGCCCAGGTATACAAGTTTAACTCACTTGTAATCACTCTATGCGAAAAAATTTCCTCTCCCCCCCCCCTAAAGGACAGATAAAAGTTACTGGTCCATCTTGTCGTGGGCTAAATAGTCAAAATTTATTAAGAAGATGGACCACCGCGATGCACTATTTCGACGTTTTAAACGAATTCGTGACCAAAATGACTTCGAAGACTATCGCGCCGTTAGCAATCGAATTAAGCAGTTCGCTAGCAACCTTACATTTACTTACTTATGAAACATGACTGTAATTATGAATTCTAACAGTGCTTGGAACATGCTTCGTTCCTTTGCATAGGAAAACCTCTACAAGAACCTCATGTAGCGAGCATATCACTCGATAAGTTAAATGAATATTTTACTGAATAAAGAATGCTGCCTACTGTTCTAAATTCCCCAAACTCGATACCGAACTCAGTAGTTAACACTTTACCTAACCAACAACATTTTAACCTGTTACTACTAATAAAATTAAAAAGGTATTATTTTCTATCAAACCAAAATCCAGAAGGGTGGATGATATCCCTATAACTTACTTACACAATATTATTGGTGCTGTTTTACCAATCAAAACCCATATTTTTAACTACTGCCTTACAAACGGAACCTTTCCTTCACAGTGGAAACAAGCCAATGTTATCCCTGTACTTAAGACACCCGACCCCTCCCAACCATCTGACTACAGATTAATTTCTATTCTACCTGCAGTTTCTATAGTACTCGAGCGTCTGGTTCGTGAGCAAGTGCTGGAATATTTAAACGGCCATTCTCTCTTAGACCCATTGCAACATGGCTCCAAGCAGGGACACAACACTGCAACAGCCTTGGTCAAAGTGACTCAGGACATACGACGCAATGGACCAAAGATTATTGACAATACATTTTATTTTGCTAGTTGCTTTACGTCGCACCGACACAGATAGGTCTTATGGCGACGCTGGGACAGGAAAGGCCTAGGAGTGGGAAGGAAGCGGCCTTGGCTTTAATTAAGGTACAGCCCCAGCATTTGGCCTGGTGTGAAAATGGGAAACCACGGAAAACCATCTCCAGGGCTGCTGACAGTGGGGTTCGAACCCACTATCTCCCGGATGCGAGCTCACAGCTGCGCGCGCCTAACCGCATGGCCAACTCACCCGGTTGTTGACAATACTCACTCTCCTCCATTTTATTAGCGCATCTGATACTATAATCATCCAGGCTCTATTAAATATGATGAAATATTACTACTTCGAACAACGAACTATTAATTCATTTTCATCGTACCTCTCGCTGGCTAACTAGGAAGGCAGGCACCCCGAAAGGTAGTGTTTTAGGCCCTTTGGTCGTTATTCTGTGCTAAACGCTACCATAATTATGCGTAAAAATGTATCCTTGAAAAATTCCCTCCTCTTTAATCCATCCAAGACTTCATCAACCATTATTGGCTCACAAAGATTGTTGACAACACGAGACGAAACTATTCCTCCAGTTATACTGAATGGCACAGCCATTCCATTCAGCTTAACTGTGAGAAATCTTGGAGTGACAATGAAAGAAACTTTAAATTAATCTGAATATACTAAAAGTGTTCGTAAGAAAATATTTTCGATACTTCATTCTCTAAAAAGTAGCAACAATATATTGCCATGTAATGTGAGAATCAAACTCACACAATCACTACAATCCTGTCTCACGATGTTTCACAGTCTAAGGACAGGAAAGCTTTCCGAGTTTGCCAGAAGTGTGAAACACCCCTCTGCGGACAGTGCGACTGTGTAACGTGCATCGATTGATTCCATGGATAGAATGAGGTCTTTGATCGGGTAAGCCATTTGAACAATTCATTCTTGTTATTTTTCTTCTGCCGGGCTGAGTGGCTCAGATGGTTGAGGCGCTGGCCTTCTGACCCCAACTTGGCAGGTTCGATCCTGGCTCAGTCCGGTGATATTTGAAGGTGCTCAAATATGTCAGCCTCGTGTCGGTAGATTTACTGGCACGCAAAAGTACTCCTGCGGGACAAAATTCCGGCACCTCGGCGTCTGCGAAAACCGTAAAAGTAGTTAGTGGGACGTAAATCGAGTAGCATTAATTATTATTCTTCTTCTTCTCCGAAGTCCCAGTCTCATCCATGGCTGTGACAATGTGGAAGCTGCTGGGGTATGGGTGGTGCTGAGTTATGACATTCAGAGCACGACTAGTGCATCTGAGTGTTATGAAGGGTGTTGCTTATAGGGTCAGTCGTGCTGCAATAACACTTTCTGACCCTTTGAGGAAAGCAATGGCAAACTACCTCACTCCTCGTCTTGCCTAGTAAGCCTCATTTTGGTGCTGCCATTGGTTTTTGCGGTTTCCTTATAACCGCATAAACTTTGGTGGTGCTATTTGAGGATCCAACCAGCCTCTAGGCTGATGATCTAACAGACATTATTATTATTATTATTATTATTATTATTATTATTATTATTATTATTATTATTATTATTATTATTATTGTTACATTTTGCATTATTTCTTTGTACTATTGTTCTGCACCACTAGTTTCGTATTTAAATACCAGTTTGACTATAATATTATGTTTAGCTTTGGTCGTTTATAAGCATACTCATACACCGATAAGAAAATTCACGACCAAATGGACCGTTACAGAAATCCATGTCCGGCTTTCAAATCGCATAGACATAATATCAGAAGATGTCTCAATAATACGATGTGAAAATAACTCCGTAAGTACATTGCAGGTTCATTTAAAATGTATATTTTGAATACATTAATAAACGTAAGATATTCATGGAGGGGTTTTATTATGACTTCTCCAGTGTCAACCATCACCTTCCCACGGCTGCAAATTATCATACGACAAAACATGGCTGTATACCATTCAGTATTATAATCATTCGGTTTGTCCGACTCGCTGGCTGAATGGTCAGCTTCCTGACCTTCGGCTCAGAGGGTCCCGGGTTCGATTCCCGGCCGGGTCGGGGATTTTAATCTTCATAGGTTAATTCCAATGGCCCGTGGGCTGGGCCTGCAACTCACACACCACACATAGCTCTATCCTCCAGCACAATAACACGCAGTTACCTATACATGGTAGATTCCGCCCACCCTCATCGGAGGGTCTGCCTACAAGGGCTGCACTCGGCTAGAAATAGCCATACGAAATTAAATTAAAATAATTTGGTTTAAATATAAAACGATTGCAATATAAAAATGGAAATATTGTATAGGTTCGGTGGACCCATGTGTTCCGTAAGTGTTACAAAAAGGAAGTGTTCCAGTTACGGCTCCAGACGATCTCTTGTTATCTTATTTTTTGAAGCTACCTTGTACATATGACAGAAGATGTCCCCCATAGTCAGAGGTCAGCGTTACAAAGACTGCATCAGGTTTAGCAATAGCCAAACAAAATTATTACCTACAGGCTGTGTCACTATGTTTGAGAGCCGAATAAAGCAACCGCAAGCACGTATATTCTGAAGAATTACCTGTTCCAAAACATTTCTCTTTCTTTCATTACACTAATTTCCTATGTGGAGAACAATAAGCCGTTTACTCTTGCCGCAGGAAGATTTCAAACCACTCGATAATCCCGTAAGAAACCCATCTTAACTAGATTTTAGAATTTTATCTTTCAAAATTTTGATAGTAGTGTCCTTGAATTTATCCACGTTTCATCAAGGAAATAAATAAATCTACCGTCTTCACGAAATTTCTTAATCTGACGTAAATATTTTCTTCTCCTCAATACTCTTTCATTTTTCAGTTTGTTTTCAATAAGCGTCCACTGGCGATTTCGAGACACTTAAGTGAAGTTCAAAATTTTAAAAGTCTGTGAAATGTTACGCGAGAAAATGTAGGCACTGTACCGTCACTATTAACTGAATCTAATATTTTATTAAGACTTGGTATTTCATTTCTTAAAAAGAAGTGAATTTTTTTACGGACAACGTCTTTCGTAAAACTGTCAGACATTTCTAAATTTCCTCTTCCAAAATACTTGATCGTAGGTCATAATATTCGACCTCGGATGTATTCCCAATTATGACTTCTTCTATTCCTAAGACGTTTTCTCCAGAAACTTTTCCACCTCACAGCAATTTCATTGTTCACAATTAGAACTCTACTATCGAAATTTTCGTTGTGCGTTTTATTTTACGACGTCTATCTAAGTACCAACTTGGGGCATACTGTATATTGCAAGCTGGTCATGCTTGAAACAGTAGCTGGTGACCGAAGACCAGAGCGCCCAAAAATCCGTTGGTTTGACACTCTCAAAACAAACATCAAGATGTCAACATCTAAAGGAAGCTGTTAACGAATGGAACAACCTGGCGAACCATAATGCATAGGTGAAAATGGGAAACCACGGAAAACCATCTTCAGGGCTGCCGACAGTAGGGTTCGAACCTACTATTTCCCGAATACTGGATACTGGCCGCGCTTAAGCGACTGCAGCTATCGAGCTCGGTACAGCCAGCCTCGACCGAAGGGATAAAATCATTATCATCCTCAAGAGGTTAAGTGTTTGATCATACTTCTCTTCTTCTTGTTCTTCCTGGTTGCTACATTTCTTACTGCATTTCACTGTAAAGTGTTACCTGCTATTTTGTATTTATCATACTTGCTGATCCATTTCATAATATTCGGGTGATTCATAGCTTGTAGACCATCATTTTCTTTCTTTTTTCCTTGCGAGGCATTAGTCTCGAGTTTCACCGACTACTTCCTCAATGCATTCTTATTTAATTTAAGAATGTTTTCCCATTTCTCATTCGGTTGTGCGAGCGGTAGCTGTCATTTCCTTAAGTGCATTCATAACATCCACGTCAGGTTACATCTCTGTAATGCACTCTCTCAGTTTCACGAGTTATAAGAGCTCAGAGACCACGTCAAAAGCATCTCGCACGTGCGGCCTTGGATGGAATTCCGGCCACTGACTGTGAAATGTGAAAGTTGTGGTTGGGAGCAATATCCGTTCCAGTATAGGTTCTACAAAGCTTTGTCTTATTCAGTGTTATTCATGTTATTATTTAACGTTCCTTAACAAAACCAAGTGTCATATCCAGAGCGGGATGTTGGCGGCTTCGACATTTCCCAAGCTAGGTCATCGGTCACTAACCAGGCATACTCAGCTGGAGTTTATTTGCAGCAGAATGGCCAATTCCTTCCCGCTCTTCACCTAGATAACGGCACGTGAGCTACCCATCCAAGTGGTGACCACGTCCAATATTGGTTAACTTTGGATATATCAAGGGATACAGAGGTAGAACAGTAGAACAACGAGTAACCGTTTGTGTCCTGGAAGGCATTTCCTTTGATTTCATTATAGTTTTATAACAGTACATTTGTGTATCGGAAAGGTAGCGGCCGTGGCAACCCCAGCATTTGCCTGGTGTGAAAATGGGATGCCACGGAATACCATCTTCAAGGCTGCTGACGGTGGGACTCGAACCCAATTTCGAACCCCATCGTCGGCTGTCCTGAGAATGGTTTTCTGTGGTTACACAAATTGCTGAAAGAGTTCCTATTCATAGGCCACGGCCGATTCTTTCCACATCCTTACGCAAATCCATTCACGATAGTTAATTCCATCTTCGTTAGCTCCTAAACTAATGTTGGCATCTGGAAGGGCATTCAGCCATAAAACATGACAAATTCTTCTAACCTCATCCTCGATTCCCCATCAAGAAATGGGGATAAGCGGTAGACTTTCATCCAGTCTACCTAGGTAGCTTCTATCATGTAGCGAACATTTAAGAGTAAACTTAAATAACGTATTTAAGCGGTCCGCCTATTCAATACATATATTTATTTTGATCTAGAACATGTTTCTTCCCCTAAGGAATATCGTCAGCTAGAATTTTTCACCAAATATATCATATATAAAATCACATTTGTAGATCGGTAGGACATGAGTTAAAATACACTATCATACAAACAAAAGGGCATTTAGACATATAACTAAGCTGATTTGAGTCGTCCTCGTCATATCGGGGCCAACAAGAAGGAAACTTAACATATTCAATTCCACAACCAACGTTATCGCTTCGGGCCCATTTTGACTTATAATCCGGAAGCAACTTATTCTTCAATGTATTTCAAAGGTAATAATAATGTTGTCCGCCTCTGTGGTGTAGTGGTTAGCGTGACTATCTGCCACCCCCGGAGGTCCGGGTTCGATTCCCGGCTCTGCCACGAAATTTGAAAAGTGGTACGAGGGCTGGAACGGGGTCCACTCAGCCTCGGGAGGTCAACTGAGTAGAGGTGGGTTCGATTCCCACCTCAGCCATCCTGGAAGTGGTTTTCCGTGGTTTCCCACTTCTCCTCCAGGCGAATGCCGGGATGGTACCTAACTTAAGGCCACGGCCGCTTCCTTCCCTCTTCCTTGCCTATCCCTTCCAATCTTCCCATCCCTCCACAAGGCCCCTGTTCAGCATAGCAGGTGAGGCCGCCTGGGCGAGGTACTGGTCATACTCCCCAGTTGTATCCCCCGACCAAGAGTCTGAAGCTCCAGGACACTGCCCCTGAGGCGGTAGAGGTGGGATCCCTCGCTAAGTCCGAGGGAAAAACCGAACCTGGAGGGTAAACAGATGATGATGATGATGATGATGATGATGATGAATAATGTTATTGGATTTAATGAATATTGAATTTTCACGACCGCATTGTAATCGAAACCGACTTTCAACCTATTAGGCCGTGTTACGTACATATAGTACGTGTTGAAGGGGTGTTAAGTACAGAACAAAAATGGCCCACCGGACACCAGTGGGATCCGAACCCACAACCTCCCGATTTCGCGTCGGTTGCTCTACCAATTGAGCTATGGTGGCCTAGGCCATCTTTGTTCTGTTGGAAAGGATCTAAATTACAGGTCTGGCACTATTGTCATCACACTGTAGAGTGCGTTTAAGTCGCCCGTTGAGGGCCAAGTCAATTAATATAGAATTTTCATGACTGCATTTTAATCGAAACCGACTTTCAACCTATTACGTAGAGCAACCAACGCGAAATCAGGAGGTTGTGGGTTCGTATCCCACTGGTGTCCGATTGACCATTTTTGTTCTGTACTTAACATCACTTCAACACGTACTAAATGTACGTAACACGACCTAATAGGTTGAAAATCGGTTTCGATTATTGGACTTACGTCCCACTAACTACTTTTACGGTTTTCAGAGACGCCGAGGTGCCGGAATTCAGTCCCGCAGGAGTTCATTTACTGTATTTGAAAATAACTACTTCCAAATATCGTAAAGATCCTTTATGTCATGAAATATTGTAATTAAATGATTTTACTTAACATCAATGGTCATTCTTTGATGTTTTTATGAATGCACCTGTTAGTTTATACGGACTTCTTTATCAAGAATTTTATGAACAATTTTCATCGATATTATCGACAACATGACTTGGAACTTAAGTCAAATTTGCAATTATTATTTTAACTGTTATTTTATATGATAGTGTATTTTAACTCATGTCTTACCAATTTGTTAATGTGATTTTATATCTGATGTACTTTGTGAAATATTCTAGATGATCATGTCCCTTAGGTGAAGAAACATGTTCTAGATCAAAATAAATATATATGTATTGCATTGGCTGACCACTTAATTACAATATCTAAGTCTATTCTTAAGTATTCGCTACTTGATTTTAAAGTCAATACAGGTTTTTAACCAAAATGGAGCTGTTAAACCTACTTGTTATAAGTTACGCAGGTTCTGTTATGTTGGACTTCATGGCAAAAGTCCAATTGTCCATTCAACATTTATGTTATTCAGCAAAGAGTCGTGGTTATAACTAACTCAAAAAGTCTATCCTGTCTTTCGTTTTCGACGTCAAAGTTTACAACTGTGTTTCCATCTCTTTCATATCAAGAAACCGTCATTATGTTAGTAATTGATTTTAGCAGCCAAGGACCCTCAGAACACTGGTGTCCGGTGGGCCATTTTTGTTCTGCACATAACACCTCTTCAACACGTACTATATGTACGTAACACGACCTAATAGGTTGAAAGTCGGTTTCGATTACAATGCGGTCGTGAAAATTCAATATTCATTGACTTTGCCCTCAACGGGCGACTTAAACGCACTCTACAGTGTGATGGCAGTTGTGCCAGACCTGTAATTTAGATCCTTTCCAACAGAACAAAGATGGCCTAGGCCACCATAGCTCAATTGGTAGAGCAAAATATATCAGATATAAAATCGTATTTGTAGATCAGTAAGACATGAGTTAAAATACACCATCAACACTCTCTCCACATCCGTGCTTTACTGCATTTCAGGATCACATGGTGAGGTGTGTATAAAAACTACCAAGCGCAGCTTCAACCTCGATAAAACACAGCCGGCATCCGTATTGTCTAAATCAATGAGAGAATATATGGCATAAATGACCATGCCATCATTGATTTGAACAACGATATAAAATCCTAGGAAGCTGTTGTTCTGGCTACCACTTGCACGTTCCCTACTCGGTTTCACGGAACGGCGAGTGAAGTTGAGAAGAATAACAAGTTCAATCGCAGGAAAGAATGCATGTGATTGAACGGAGTCTGAAATTGTTTCTCGCTATTTTCAGACTGCGGAGTGAATTATTGCACCTTCAGCTATACAAAAAGAGATAAATAACTCTGTCTGACCACTTTCTCCTGACGAGTTAGCTGTATTTTAGTTAATAATAATAATACTAATCTATGGCCACATTATCAAGATGAACAATGACAGGCTCACCAAAAGGATTTTCAACCTTGCTCTCTCAATGAAAGTCAAGAACAACTGGCTTAGTGAAATTGAAAAGACATTCAGGGAATTGGTATCCCACAGGAAATCGACCTCAATTCAAATAAAGCAGTCAACAACCATAATATTGCTGAGAAAATGAATACCAGGAGTAATAAATCATGGATTCAAGAATGGAGGAAAATTTTCAGTGCCCGGATGAAGAGATTTTTAAGAATAAAGAATCAACATCAGCTAAACAAGTAATAAATAAATAAATAAATAAATAAATAAATAAATAAATAAATAAATAAATAAATAAATAAATAAATAAATAAATAAATAAATAAATAAATAAATAAATAAATAAATAAATAAATAAATAAATAAATAAATAAATAAATAAATAAATAAATAAATAAATAAATAATACATAATAATAATCTAGCTCATAGTTCTAATTATTTTCATATTATCACTTTCATTTAATCACATCTACGAACACTTGATTTTATATGAATTCATCAGAATAGTGCACTGGAATTTCTTCTCTAATTGCATTCAGAAGAATGTGGGTTCGAATACCACCGTCATCAGTACAGAAGATGGTTTTCCGTGGCATCCGATTTTCACACCAAGCAAATGTTGGGGCGGCCAATCCCAGCCCTTCCCCATCCTTGTGTCGCGGAAAATCTTCTATGTGTCAGCGCGAGAATACGGAAAGTACAACAGCATATATCCATATTAGAAATTGTATTCTCTGTATACATTATGAATACATACGAATTTAATTTGTTTTATTTTTATGCGCTTGCATTATCAAACCTTACTTAATTTTGTACTTACTCGCTAAAAAAAACTCGAACTCCAAATTCTACCGATATGAGTTCTGGAGCATTTGTTATATTATTGCAGATATAGTATTAAAATACTCTTTTCAAGTATTTAAAAGATAAATTATAACAAAAAATGGAATGCAATATTGAACAGTAGGCAATGCACATGATTTTGTTTATCATGAAAGAGGGCTCTCGATCGCTGACGTATCAACTACACTGTATACTTTTGAACAATACTCCAATGTATATATTGTCACCATCTGGTTGTAAATAATTCAAATATGTGCAGTTTATTATCTACAATTGCGAGAGAATTTTGTTATCAACGAGTGCGGATGTAATTTTATCTTGCATGATAAACGTCATGGATATGTGATCATATCCACTGTATGTAGAAATAACATCATGACCAATTATTTTTTCTTGTTTTTAGTAAGTTACGGTAGTCGTAACTAACGTCCAGAAATTAATATTTAGTAAGAGGCGTGAATATTTTACATTCTTCTTACTCTGTCAAATTGTAATTTACTACAGTTCAAACGATGTTGAATATATCTAATGATCACAAGATAAAAACATAATTATGAAGCGTGAGACATAGGCGCTGTTATCTCACCAAGGCGTCCGTGATTTGAATCCCAGCCATTGCATACGGGATTTCTGAAATAAGATATTACGTCACGATGGTTACACTTTTAATAGTATTGTACGGTTCAGAGCAGCAGATGTGATCCCAATTCCACGAACAATGCAAGGAAAGCAGGCTTGTAGTTTTCCGCGACGTTTGATATTCATTTTAAATTTCGTTGGAAAATTTCCGCCCATGTCCGCTACTTGCAGGTGTCGGTAATGACTTAAGGCACTAATAAGACAAGCTGGCTTGTAGTTTTACTTGACTGACGTTGTCATGTGACAGGAAGCTCCATTCTGCATCATTACAATTTCCCCATTTGGAAACAAGCCATTTGCTTTTGGCAGAAGTACTTCTTTTGGGTACTGATACTGATTCATAGTTCCCTCTAAAATGTAAATATCTCCAGGGCCCCACACCGACATCATTCCCAAAACTTCACACTGGTTGGGTGTTTTAACACTTTTTTGAACACAATCAATATTGAATTCCTCATTCGATCTCCTTTTGATGTATTGGGAGGATTTATCACAAATAGAGAAGATGGAATAATCTGTAAAATTCACCTGGAAGGAAAACAGATCCCTTTGTAACATTCAGCTCTTAACTGACACTCAAAGGGAAGAGAAGCAGTTCAATACATAACAATAAAATAAAATAAACTTCCAAAAATTCTCAATATGTGACATTTTACTCTAGCGGGCCTCCTCAAATAATTAATCCTTCTAAATGAACTTTTCATGTCTATTTATTGTAGAAATAAGTAAATAAAACGATTTACCATTTGCCAATCTAATTGGGTCCAGTGATCTTGGCATTTTTCCGAGGCGGACAAGTTCGAAATCTCTCCCTACCGAGTGTTCTTCGCACTGTTCTTGGCGACACATGCACTCCGTACTCATGTATCTTGAGGAAGAATTCTTTATTGTAGGACAAGATGTTCAAGTTTTCTCACGCCTCTGTCACTAAGATTTTGTTTACGTCAAGATTTCCCACTACGATTCCGTTAGTATTCTTGCCCTTTACCGCACGGTTTTCTTGATTGTGCTAACATATTTTGGGCATTATCAGTTTTTGTGCTATGGCCCTCTGCGAGTAAGTCTTTTCTTGTAAAAGAACACGTGCAACTGCTATTTTCCGAGGATATAAATCACTTGCCTTACCCATAACCTCACTTTCGATTCGTGACACACCTTCACACTAAAATCTGAAAATACAATGTCTGTTTAGTGTTTCCTGGATATAAAACACAGAAGAGAATAATTCCCTAATTAATAGAAACATTTAACTTCCAAAAACACACTAATTAATTTAATATTTACGATAAAATACTTCACGCTAAAGAGGCTGATTTTCGTCATGCACAAGATGAAGCACCAGCTGACTGCAGTGCTACCACAACAAACCAAATTACAGAAAAATACCTTCTAAATATACCCAAGACATTGTTAATTGACAAATATTAACATAAAGTATGTTTAATGAATAGTATTCTTTTGAGGAACTGTACTTCCACAATTTTTTCACATTGAGTCTAATAACTTGGCCACCCTCTGTATGTCCATTAGAATATTCATACTGACCACGTACTTTTTCACATATAACAGTTGCTCACACTATGCAGTTTACCTTTGTAAACTACCATAGATAATGCAATCTGAAATGAATTTTTAACATTCTTCTTCATAGACTGGAATACACAGAAATATCTAATTGAGTTGAGATTCACAGCTACAGTTACAACTGTAGTAGTGAGATAAAGGGCAAGTTGGTCCAGTGACTAGCGGTGATGCATTTCTCTTATGAGACTAATTCGGGGAAGCTGAGTGAGCCGCTAGTGGTGATACATTACCCATTGTCCGGCTACAGGGAGCGCTGACAGGTGCACGTTATGTGGACATTCTTTCTGACCATCTGCATCCCTGTCAGGATCTAGAGCACCCTGATGAAGATGTCATGATTCAACAGAACAATGCGCCATGTCAGCGCTCTGAGGTAGCACGCAGGTGGTTGGAGGAGCACTCCAGTGAAGTTACGACCATGGATTTGCCCTCCATATCCCCCGATCTTAATCCAATCGAACATTTATGGGATGCGGGAATATTTCACATTCTTCTTACTCTGTCAAATTGTAATTTACTACAGTTCAAACGATGTTGAATGTGTATAATGATCACAAGATAAAAAAATAATTATGAGGCGTGATAGGCGAGTGACATAGGCGCTGTTATCTCACCATGGCGTCCGTGATTTGAATCCCAGCCATCCCTTCAGAATGATTCCAAAACATTGTAGTGTCGATGCCTCGCCCTATTGCTGCCGATTTGAGGGCTCGCGGCGGAGCAACTTGTTATTAACGTCACATTCAGTGTCTTTCTATGACTTTTGGCCACTCAGTGTAATTGGTTAGTAGTAACAGTAACCAATCATGAGAGCAGAATATCATCATCATCATCATCATCATCATCTGTTTACCCTCCAGGTTCGGCTTTTCCCTCGGACTCATCGAGGGATCCCACCTCTACCGCCTCAAGGGCAGTGTCCTGGAGCTTCAGACTCTTGGTCGGGGGATACAACTAGGGAGTATGACCAGTACCTCGCCCAGGCGGCCTCACCTGCTATGGTGAACAGGGGCCTTGTAAGGGGATGTGAAGATTGGAAGGGATAGGCAAGGAATAGGGAAGGAAGCGGCCGTGGCCTTAAGTTAGGTACCATCCCGGCATTTGCCTGGAGGAGAAGTGGGAAACCACGAAAAACCACTTCGAGGATGGCTGAGGTGGGAGTCGAACCCACCTCTACTCAGTTGACCTCCCGAGGCTGAGTGGACCCCGTTTCAGCCCTCGTACCACTTTTCAAATTTCGTGGCAGAGCCGGGAATCGAACCCGGACCTCCGGGGGTGGCAGCTAATCACGCTAACCACTACACCACAGAGGCGGCAGAGCAGAATATTCCAAGTCAATTTTATAAGAACTTCCAATGTATTAGTGGAAATCTTCACCGTGTTTAATGTTTACCCACAAAATATTAGAAGAAGAGATTCCAGTTGAGTTTATTTGATGATGAATCGTTAGACTGACAGGTAGAATATACTGCATGAATCAGTCACCCCTGTTTCTTCGGACTCAAGCAACACTCAATTTATTATCTAACACGCAATGATATCCCCTGTCATCCGATATTAGGCTCTTGTGTAGGTACAAGGCTTCAAATTCATATAAATATATTGGTTGTTGACAAACAAGCAATAGGTAAGGGTTATTCTGCCCGAAGGCAGGTCCGAACCTCCGCAGAGGTGTTCCTGAGCCGGAGTTTACGTCCGGTAGGGTGGCCAGTTCCTTTCCGCTCCTCCATTCCCTTACCACCCACCAAAAGCGCATGGCAACCCATCCAACTCCGGACCACGCCCAATGTTGCTTAACTTCGGAGATCTCACAGGAAAACAAGCAATAAGAATGTAATAAGGAATGATCGTATATAGAACGGTGCTACACGTGGCGTATAAAAGGAACGCTCCATGTTGGTCAGAAACTAGGCTGTCACTGAAATGTTACGTTATTGGAACTGCAACAGATTTCTCCCTGGCAGCGGTCGTTAACCACCAACATGGTGTTTTGAGTCCGGTTGAGAAGGGCAACCGGTTAGGAGGAAGTCGCTTAGCGACAGCGTAAAATACGACAGCCCCGTGCCGGTAGATTTACTGGCACGTAAACGAACTCCTGCGGGACTAAATTCTGGCACCTCGGCGTCTCCGAAGACCTTAAAAAGTAGTTAGTGCGACGTAAAGCAAATAACATTATTATTATTATTATGATGATGATTATTATTATTATTATTATTATTATTATTATTATTATTATTATTATTATTATTATTAGCGACAGGGTAAGCTCCCCCGAGTCACTCGAACATCACTAACTCCTAATAAAACGCATCTTTTTTGGTGGCTCATCCAGCTCTACATCCTTTCTTCCATAAGCCTCGTTAATATAGATATCTCCCCTTCGTGTTTCATAATAATAATAATAATAATAATAATAATAATAATAATAATAATAATAATAATAATAATAATAATAATAATAATAATAATAATAATAATAATAATAATGGCTGAGTCCAGGCGGGAGGTGGCTCATTTCTGGTCTGGGCCCCATTACATCATATTAATAATTTTCTATAAGTTCTATATGTTTCTATATGTTCATTATATTAATAAGTTCCTGATACGGGTTGATTGTCCAATTCAGTCAACGCACGTAATTTCTGCGTAACGATTCTCCATTGTTTATATACTTTAAGGTTCTTTCTCGTAACCTTCAGCATGGTAAATGAACATCGAAACAACTACTTGGTTGATCGAATGGTGAAGCTTTCACAATGTGATATTTATGACGAAGAGTGATCATAAGCATCTATAGTAAGTTTCAGGCTTGTCATCCCTAGGTGAGCTCATTTAGAACACAATACCTACAAATATGTGCTTTATGAGACACTGTTCTTCAATGCTAATTCTTCACAGATTAAAAAATACGTCCTGAAATCTTTGTAGCCATTCTCTGTAGAATTACTTTTAATGGTACTTCAGCCACTTCGTTTTAAGCGTCACAACCAAGACTGCAGAAATGCAAATATTTCCTCTGCCTGATAAATCGTTTGAATATCTCTAGAGGAGAAATATTATCTAGATACTGCTCATGAAAGGTAGGCTATGATGCAAATGTAAAATGTCTAACAAGCCATTAAAGATAAAAGCAGAGATTACTCTCCGAGTTCTGTTAGCGCGTTGAGTGGAAACGAATCCCTTCAATGAGTTTCCACTGAGTGAATCTATTTTGTCTGGTCTCATTGTCTTTATGTACAGAATTCACGCTCCAAAAAATACTGCAGCCTCTTTCTTTTCCCAGTACAATTGCTTTTAACATGTACTGAGAAAGGTTCGGGACACTAATTTGCAACAATGTTTCACTAGTTCTATACCCGCGAAACATTATCAAAGTAAGGTGAAATGTTCTATGCGGTGAATTGGTTTTCTGTTGTTGTCACCATACGACAGGGATGGAAATACATTTGCTGCTGTTCAGGGCAAACATTTGCACTACCTACACGAAATGCACAATGTAAACATCAACTGGTTCCTTAATTTAATCCAGTGAGCCGTTTCATTGTCTTCTGTTCGAGCATACTTCTGAATAACAAAGGATTTTTAAGGAAGTTTTACATAATGGTTCTTGACGGGGCACGATTTAATCTACATCTTACGAAGGAAAGCTCTATTCTACCGAGCTACATGGCTGCAGTCGTTTAAGTGCGGCCAGTATGCAGTATTCGGGAGATAGTAGGTTCGAACCCCACTGTCGGCAGCCCTGAAAATGGTTTTCCGTGGTTTCCCATTTTCACACCAGGCAAATGCTGGGGCTGTATCTTAATTAAGGCCACGGCCGCTTCCTTCCCACTCCTAGCCCTTTCCTGTCCCTTCGTCGCCATAAGACCTGTCTGTGTCGGTGCGACGTAAAGCAACCAGAAAAAAAAAGCTCTATTCTAAGCAGTGGTAGAAATAATTCGTCGTTGTTCTCGTTGTCTCTATCATGTCTTTCGACCACTGTCGGAGACCATATTAACGTAGGTCGTTAGGGACTAGCTTCTAGTGCTGAAAATTGTGAGATCAACTCCAGGGGCTGTCATTTAAAATTTATGTAAAAGTTGTTAAATACGAAAGACTCATGCTGATACGTTTATTTTCACATTGCGAGACTCATTTCCATGTAAAATCCCTCTAGTTTGACGTCTTATAAACACAATGACTGAACTCATATTATTATTATTATTATTATTATTATTATTATTATTATTATTATTATTATTATTATTATTATTATTCCTAGTGGCATTACGTCACACCGACACAGATAGGTATTATGGCGACCATGTGATAAGAAAGGCCTAGGAGTTGGAAGGAAGCGGCCGTGGCCTTAATTAAGGCAAAGCCCCAGCATTTACTTGGTGTGAAAATGGGAAACCACGGAAAACAATCTTTGCGTCTGCCGACAATGGGATTCGAACCCACAATATCCTGGATGCAAGCTCACAGCCGCGCGCACCTAACTACACGGCCAACTCGCCCGGTATTATTATTATTATTATTATTATTATTATTATTATTATTATTATTATTATGTTACTTTTAACCCTGGAAGTTCCAAGGTATTAGGCGTTACACGCTAAACCAAGGATGACATTTTGTGTGTTTTATACTTACATTAGGTAGGCCTACTTGATATTCGATTTACAATGTTAAAAGTGATTGGAGCGTACATTTCACCATTTTAGTTAACTTAAAGAAATTATAATCTTCTTTACACTAATGCAAGGTACAGTATATTATTACAATATTAACCAAATAAGCATAACCTATAAGGAACCAGGATTTTAGAACTATTGTGCACTAATCACAGATTTATTTACAATATTACTTTTGCTGACGAGATGTACAGTTGTGTTTTCAGTGCGCTATGTATTCTGGTATGGGCCAGAATAAATTTGTTACTTTCATTGACCTGTCTCAGTCTCATCCTTGGCTTTGACAATATGAAAGTGGCCGAGGTATGAGCGATGCTAGTAATACTATTCCTTATGAAGTCAGTCTCTGTTATGAATGGTATGAAAATGTCACTCATAGGGTCGGTTGGTGCATGCATTTCGGTGAGTTTGGCAGACTGATATGTAATAGCAACTTCTAGCTCGGTGAGAAAAGCAACGGGAAACTACCTTACTCCTCATTTTCTAGTATGCCTCTTCAGTGACGCCAGGACTATCTGTAACAGCTGTTGGTGAAACTGTAGAGGATCAAACCAGCCTTTGGGGAGAATTCCCAACATACATACTACAGAAATGACATTTGTAATTTATTCAGATTTCGAGTATTCTGACAGTAAAATCTGACATCTTTCGTACTTTTACGTCATGACAATCATTTGCACTCTTATGACATTCACTGCCGATAATTTTTGAAGAAGTATAAACTCTGATAAATGATGTCATCTTGAGGGCTCTGGTTTCAGTAGAAGTTCCTTTTATACGAGAGTCCACTGGCTGCTGCCATTCAGACGGTAAAAGGCCAGACGAAATGACACTTCTGCTATGGGAAAAAGGTAAATCTCTCCTGTGGGATTTTACCTGTGCCAACACATTCGCCCAGTCCAATCTTCCCTTTTCGTCAATGAGTGATGAAGCTGCAGCCGCGAATAAGGAAAATGCTAAAAGAAGAATGTACAGCGATTTGTTGGACAGTTTCTTCTTCGTACAAGTAGCCATTGAATCGAGTGGTACCTGGGGTAATGATGGTCTCAGTTTTATCGAAGGGGTTGGCCAACGGATTTCTCGGATACGCAGTTAACTGCTGTTCTTATTCAGCGCATCAGCATAGCACTAATACGTGGGAATGTTATATCGTCTGTCTAGACGCCACCACCTGGTAAAGGGCCTTTTCATGTCAAGATCGAAGTTCGTCTGAAGCAGGAACACCACTTATGTCAGGTATGAACAAGCCGGATAGTTATTTCCAGCGAACTTGTCTCCGTCTTAATCCTCAAAGAGAGTCGTATCTACGTTCCACCTCCACAATAAACATGCAGAATTTAACCCAACTATCACATTCAGAGGGCAGACCTTTCAACATTGCAACGCAGCCGGGTAACTGGGAGTAACATTAGACAGATCATTTACAGAAAAGATCCATATTTCAAATGCCACTGCACAGATTAAGGCACGGAATAACACACTCCAGAAACTAACAGGAATTTCTTGGCGAAGTGATGCTTCCGTCTTTCGATGCACTGCTCTGACTCTTTGTTATTCTGTTGCTGATTACTGCTCCTCTACCTGACCAAAAAATGCTCATACCAAAATAATAGATACCCAACTAAATCAGACAATGCGCCTCATTACTGGTTGTATTTGACGTAACACCATTTATTTTTTACAATTTGCTTTACGTCGCACCGACACAGATAGGTCTTGTGGCGACGATGGGATAGGAAAGGTCTAGGAGTTGGTTGGAAGTAGATGGCCAATTAAGGTACATCCCCAGCATTTTCCTGGTGTGAAAATTGGAAACCACAGAAAACCATCTTCAATGCTACCGTCAGTGGACTCGAACCCACCATCTCCCGGATGCAAGCTCACAGCCACGGCCAACTCGCCCAGTAAGCAACATACCACAACTATCACGAAGGTCATAGGAATCGTTGCTGCAGATATGAAGGAAAACTGCAATAATGTTCTTCTCTCTCAGACCGTGAATCTTTCAACACCCGCACGTTCAACCAGGTGGGTTCAACCTAGTAGATAATTCTCAATCGAATAAGGACTAATCAAGGCAGAAACGGGGAGAACGGACTTCACCTTTCCTATCCTATAGTCGTCGTAAGACCTATCTTTGTCGGTGCGACTTAAAGTCAATTGTAAAGAACGAAAAGAGAAATAGTAAGTAATAGATACATCAGTCAAGGTGTCATTTTAAGTCAATGAAAAAAGAAGCCATTTTCGTTCAGCCCGTGATATCCGGACTGTGTGCTCACTTAGAGTTTTCCAGGGCACTTTTGACACATTTCCATTTCACATCCAATGAAATACTCCAGTGGATTTCCAACCTGGATTTGGATTTGTAATCGATATTACGATCATGGGACTTCGCAGATCTCTCTTCTATCACAGTATATTCATTTGACTACAGAGCACACAGTGAACCTATTGCGATGAAACAAACGCCATTACTTGTGTGATATTTCATGTTAACGATTGCGCGCGGAATAATACAGAGTGACTATTTAAGAAAACGTAAGTTGATGTTGAAAATAGTATTTTCCTACGTTTCTGACTGGCTCATAGTATTTACTTTAATTAGCCCCTTCCAAGCCTTCATGCCCGTGAAAGTCATTTTTCAATATCTCTTGTTTTTCCAGATATATCCGCGGTGAAAGTTTTAAGTGGAAGTGTGTACGTAGGTCTGTTTTCTGTCTCCCTGTCTGTCTATCTGTCTATCTGTCTGTATGTCTGTCTGTCTGCGCGTTGCCAAGCCAAATATAAGGCACGCAGGGATCTAATAGCTTAACATTTGTTTGTTGTTGTTTGAGTCATCAGTCCATAGACTGGTTTGATGCAGCTCTCCATGCCACCCTATCCTGTGCTAACCTTTTCATTTCTACGTAACTATTGCATCCTACATCTGCTCTAATCTGCTTATCATATTCATACCTTGGTCTACCCCTACCGTTCTTACCACCTACACTTCCTTCAAAAACCAACTGAACATGTCCTGGGTGTCTTAAGATGTGTCCTATCATTCTATCTCTTCTTCTCGTCAAATTTAGACAGATCGATCTCCTCTCACCAATTCGATTCAGTATCTTCATTCGTGATTCGATCTATCCATCTCACCTTTAGCATTCTTCTGTAACACCACATTTCAAAAGCTTCTATTCTCTTTCTTTCTGAGCTAGTTATCGTCCATGTTTCACTTCCATACAATGCCACGCTCCACACAAGAGTCTTCAAAAACATCTTTCTAATTCCGATATCAATGTTTGAAGTGAGCAAATTTCTTTTCTTAAGAAAGCTCTTCCTTGCTTGTGCTAGTCTGCATTTATTTATTTATTTATTTATTTATTTATTTATTTATTTATTTATTTATTTATATTCAAATATGGGTCGATTAATTATTCATCGCACCAAAATTTATCTAGCAGCAAGTTGTGATGGACTCATTGGGAATGATAGAGTGCTGGAACTGAAAAGTGTGCCAAGCCATGAATATGGCAAAGTATCTGTCAGTATTTCACCTTACTTATTTGAAGAAAAAGACGTTATACATTTAAAGCAGTCACAAAACTATTATTTTAAAGTGCAAGAACAGTTGTTTATCACTGATATGCAGTTCTGTAGCTTTGCTGTCTACACACCTGTTGATATGGTAATAATAAGCATTGAGAGGAATTAAGAGTTTATGGTACCAGAGCTTGAGAAATTTTACTATGAGTACTTTCAGTTTTCATGGAGAAATAAGTCCACGGGCCTTACATTTAAATGAACAAATAAGATAGATTTTTATATCATGCTTCCAGCAACTGCCCAATTATAACATAACATAACCTACCTATCATGTTTTGCTTTAGTATGCCTAATTTTATTGTGTATGTATATTTTGCCGCCTCTGTGGTGTAATGGTTAGCGTGATTAGCTGCCACCCCCGGAGGTCCGGGTTCGATTCCCGGCTCTGCCACGAAATTTGAAAAGTGGTACGAGGGCTGGAACGGGGTCCACTCAGCTTCGGGAGGTCAACTGAGTAGAGGTGGGTTCGATTCCCACCTCAGCCATCCTCGAAGTGGTTTTCCGTGGTTTCCCACTTCTCCTCCAGGCAAATGCCGGGATGGTACCTAACTTAAGGCCACGGCCGCTTCCTTCCCTCTTCCTTGCCTGTCCCATCCAATCGCCCCCATCCCTCCACAAGGCCCCTGTTCCGCATAGCAGGTGAGGCCGCCTGGGCGAGGTACTGGTCATTCTCCCCAGTTGTATCCCCGACCCAAAAGTCTGAAACTCCAGGACACTGCCCTTGAGGCGGTAGAGGTGGGATCCCTCGCTTAGTCCGAGGGAAAAACCGACCCTGAAGGATAAACAGATTAAGAAGAAGATGTATATTTTGTATATATATACTAGCTATCACATTATTGATCTCTTAAAATTGCATAACGTGTAACACGCAAAATTAATCCTACCTGACAGAGGAACTTTGCTTGTGTGAAGCTTTGTTTGCAAATTTTGTATGTTTTCCCTAAACCTATAGCCCTTTCAATGTGTTTTCCTTTGAAAGCAATTTCCCTTGTCATGGTATTTTCCATGGTGGAAAATTGCCTTTTTTCCTTTCAGGAAAGGTGGAATATTTACACGTATTCCCTAATTCTTGAATTTGAAAGCCTCGGTCAACCATTACAGAGTCACCTTCTTCCAGCAGACAATAACATTAAATTTTGTAAACAACCACCTGTCTGAAACTGATCTGCCATATGCATCTGATATGAAACTCACAAATCCCGACGGACTTATTCCAATCAGTACCTTCACAGTGTTACAGTTCTTGTACGTAGAAAATGTTCCCTTTTGGGCACTAGGACTCTTAGGGTTCATGACTGGAATTACAGTATAGTCTATAATTACTTTTGTGATAGGATGTTTCTTTTTAAATTCCATAGGGGAGTTTTCCCTCACATTCTTCTGATCGACACAGATATTTTATTCGAACTGGCAATACATAACATTTATTCATACAGAAAATAGCCCTACTGTTGTTGCATTTAGACCAAAATCATATGCAAGTTTCTTGTCTGTTTCGGCATTCTCAATTTCATCATTTTTAAAAAGAAACAGTATTCTGGCGAAATTTGAAATACCTTGCAGAGAAAATCTACTCTTTACCAGGGCTAGAAAACTAAATTAAAATTAGCTCTGTTGTCAAAATCTGTGAAGAGTTGCACTGCATCAGATATTGCTGAAAGTCGTTCAATGTAAAGTATACCATAACTGTCTTTGATTTGGCATACAACATCCCTAAGTTACTACTTGATAAAGGAAAGTTCATATTTTCGTCAACGCTAGATGACTGACACTCCTCGAATGCTGCTATAGGTAAGTCATTGGTGTCCAGAAACACAGCTGAGTCTTGCCTTGTCATCAGATCATCTTTCTTCTTTCCTATGTTACATGCCCTAACCCCTTTCATCTTTACATCTGAGCCGGTATCAGGAGTTCAGGGAAATACAGAGGGCACTGCATGTAATTCCAACCGTGACCTTTTACCTAAAAAAATCAAAATATTCATAGTCATTCGAACGATAATATTACAATTACAAATTCAATGGCAGTGGGCATCTACTTATCTGCTGTAACTCTACACACACTTCGACACATTTAATGTTAAATAGCCTATAGGCGTGCTAGTAATCATTAATTTATATACTTATTTACTTACCTAATAACGTCGCTATGTAATCATCGCTCCTAAAATGTGCTAAAGAGACTATATCATTCTTCGTAATCTGCCGCAGTTTCAGATTCTTCCTTCTGTGTGAATGTATCCACTGTTCTCTAAGTTTCACATATTTCGGAAACTGATGGAACGAAAATGGCATGCCTCGGTTTTCGCACAATGGCACACAACAGCAATCCGGCATTTTTACTGAATCTCAAAATGACACAATAGTATTTATGAGTCTTGTAATGCGCTGTACGTGTTTATGTTGTCATAAATTGGGGAACTAACTTATTTTAAGGGCTCGGATGTTTAAGACCTAAAAATAACCCTAATAATCAAGCAAATATTACCTCAAAAGTGACGAAATATGACGTTAAAATTACGGAATGTGACCGAAAATGATTAATCTAAATAGGACTATGGCCATTTTAAAATAAGTTACAAATCGAAACGACATTTTTTTAATACGCATTTCTTAACTAAATTCTTTATTCTTATTAATTTTATGAATATACATGTTTAGGAGTTATTCACAGTCTCTTATCCTTGATTCAATGATCAAACATTTGTGGACACATACCTCTAAAGTAGCTCTAGTAAGTTCACTAACATTATCAGATCACACAACATTTTAAAAATCCATGCGGTTGTTGTCTGAAAGTTCAACACTTCTCACAATTTGAGTACTTAAATGAATTTCTAAGCTAGCAGTTTCTAAACGAGTAATTGCACTCCATATAATTCCAAAGTCGACTTAATATATGCCAGACTTTCTGACAAACTGTTGGAAAACCAATTCCTGCGCAATGTTGATAGAAGAGGCAGAAGATTCCACTTGTATTAACTGCAGATGTGATACCGATAAGCAGTTTTGTGAATTATAGCAAATACAGTAGAGACAATACACGACACTTACGGATTTCGCCTTGCTAAAATGGGAGACAATTCGACGGTGGCGCTCCTAGTGACTTGACCTGAACAAATCGCGCTAAATTCAAATATCAATGGAAATGTATATACGGAAATGGATAAATAAATTACGTCTAGAAAGAAAGTGGCATTGAGATATTAACTTCGAAGTTGCTAAAGCAATTCTGGATAAATGAATGAAGAATTATTTAAAAGGTTATTATTCAAAGACTGAAATTAGACATATAAACAAGGTGTGAAATGGACTGCTGTGAAATGGCTTGATCTTTCATTTATGTATTACTTTTTTAGCTTTAGCATACCTGCCTGAAATCTTACGGTTGGATTTGTCTTTTATCCTCATTTAAAAACAATGTATCATCACATTAAGACATTTGTCAATAAAAATATCGGCACATTCCTTACACATATGATGCAATGAATTAACATTTAATAGCTGGACAATTATCCTCTTAACATGAAGCCTACTAACAGAAAGAAAATCTATAAAATCCCGGCTTTAATCTGAGAAGAGGGATAGAAGAAAGAAAAGTTTGAAAATGTTGTCGATAGTGATGCTTTGAGGAATATTTACGTACAATTAGAGTAAAAATGTAACATACCCTTGGCTGTATAGTCGAGGAATTTTAAAGTCGCTGGCCTGGAAATGATCTGAACAGATCTTATAATTCTTATACAAGCGTAACGTCCCTTCTTTCTTGTACACTTTATCCAAATCGCTTCTGTGACATTTCAAAACCCACAGATCACACCTACAACAACACATCGGTATTGAAGGTTAACTGCTGCACTATACAATACAATATGCGTATTATATTTTAAGCCCGTTAAAACATGGGTCGAGCAGGTCAGAAGATTATGAAGTACTATAAAAATCTCTGTCACTGGAAGAATATATATGCAAACACAATATTACTTACATGTTCTTGTCACGAGGGAACCTGAAGAACGAGCGCGCATTTTTCTCTACTTCGTAATTACTGCCGCCAAACACAGCACATACCTTTCCCCTCATGTTGAGAGGAGATATCAAGGAATGACACACGCTACTATTTAATTTTGTCAACTCACTGAAAACGCATAAATAACACCAAAAACTTCCCACAAAAATACACGTGCTCTTATGACAGAATCAGTACCGTTCAGGTCTATCCGCTAGAGTGAGCTCCAATAGCTGTCCCTCGATATCTCGCTCAGTGTCGTGTATTGTCTCTACTGTATTTGATTATAGTTAGCATTCGATAAGTTGAAGGTGATTTTGCACAGCGACATCTGTCGTCAAACCGCGGAAATATGACCGAAATATGACGTTTCTGTGAAAAGAGTTCAAAATATGACCTAGTGACAGAAAGAGCAAAAATATGCATTTATATGACAATTAAAAATCACTTAATTCTTGACGATAATCACCTGACTTGGACCAACATCCAATCAGGCAAGAAAATAGAGAAACACACCCGAGCCCTTATTATTATTATTATTATTATTATTATTATTATTATTATTATTATTATTATTATTATTATTATTATTATTATTATTATTATTATTATTGGTGATGGTGGTCCTCAGAGTGTGGAGAAAGAAACGGCAGGGCCATGGAGCTTGACACATAAATGACCACATAAAGGGAAAACACTAATATATTTTCCATCTCACTTTTTGTCTTCTTGTTTCTTTTTCTCTTTGACAAGAAACCATAACAAATTGGTTAACAATGGTGATCGAACACGTGGATAACAAAAGTAGTAACTTTGTAACAAAGTGACAGTTCTCTGGAGTTTCATTAACAACAATGGAGAACTGAGCTCCCAATTTTCAAGGCCTACGAGCCTTTACATACCAGCATATACTCTACTAACAATCGCTGCCCTTTTATTTGTAGGGGAAGTTACCGGACACGCATACATGAACGGGAAAATTCCTTTGCTGATCAGGAGATAAGCTCAAATTACAAATATAAGCCAACCACCAGTGTTGGCAACTTATATTTTCAAGATCCGCTAAATACTACTAACAATCCACTAAAATTCCGCCAAGAAATCCGATCTCAAATAATGAGCAGTAATAATAATAAATAAATAATGTTTGTTAAACCCTTGTCCCGTTTCTCTACGGGGTCGGGTATGAGGTGAGATGAATCGGTCGTGGCGAGTTTTTATGACCGGATGCCCTTCCTGAC
Source organism: Anabrus simplex (assembly GCF_040414725.1). NCBI lineage: Eukaryota > Metazoa > Arthropoda > Insecta > Orthoptera > Tettigoniidae > Anabrus > Anabrus simplex. The sequence continues at coordinate 298,805,544 of NC_090267.1, forward strand.
GTCAACCTCATCAGAGGAGTTAATGAGATGAAATTAACGATATGATATTAGGGAGATGGTGAAACCCGGTGCCGGCATATAGCCTACTCATGTCGAATAGCACCAAGGGGTCTGCTCAAAGCTTAACGTCCCCAACCGACGGACGAATCACCATCAACAGCGTCGTATGAGCACTGCGGAGAGGTTTGGAATTTAATCCAGGCTTTTGGCACGCAATCTAGTGATTATAAATTGTATACCACCACCTCTCCTACCCTGCCGGCCAACATTCTGATAATAATAATAATAATAATAATAATAATAATAATAATAATAATAATAATAATAATAATAATAATAATAATAATAATAATAATAATAAATGTCTGCACTCACCTCATCGGTGAGTTTCACTGGGATTAACCCCCCTGCCTGCGAGCCGGCGAGCTAAAACTTGTAGGCGTTTTACTGCCGGGTACCAACTAGCTGAATCCCCTACCTCAAGGGCCACACACAGAACAGAACAGGCTAGTTCATTAAACGGTCTTCCTTCATAGCACAAATATAAATGCTACTCTCTCACAGTTTCATTATCTGTCGTCATTCGTCAACTAAGAGATAAGTACCCTTTCCCCCCAAGCATTACAAATTTATGATACCATGATCTCATAACATCAAATCCATATAACATGTTTTCCTCATGTGACTGCTATCTTCTGACAAGAAATACGGAATAGCTCGCAGACTGGAGTATAAATTTTTAAAAAACGTAAAATGGATAAAACGCTACATTCCGCTATAATAAATCTAGAATTCAGCCAAAAAATCCGCTGTCCGCTAAATGATATATTTCTCCGCCGACAGTCTTCTAATTCCGCCAAATTTAGCGGAAAATCCGCTTAGCAACACTGCCAACCACATCTTAAATTCCGAAAGATCGGAAATAAGAAAGTTTGGAAAAGAAGCCAACACGCAGATGAAGGGAACATCAACTTAAAGTAAATATGGTTTGCCTGTGACGGGGAGGGCAGTAACAGCTACTAAAGGAAAACGTATGACACGTCAATGGCTAAAGGAATTGGTGTGAATTATCAGTTTAGTGATAGGTGATTAACCTGTCGTGACACACAAGAACAGTAACGTGTATACTGTAGCTGATGACAAAGTGCTAAATTGCCCTAATAATGAAACGTGAAGCTATTAATTGACCACAAACGCGGCAAAGCTTTGTGTTATTCCAAGCGCTTTACGAGTTTATGTTGTCATAAACTGGGGAACTAAGTTATGACGGAACGTGTGAGGTTTCGTGGAACGAGGAATTAATACCAGATATTATTGGGAAGGAACAGGATAATCAAACTCAAACTCGTGTGGACAATCTAGATTAGTTGTCTTATTTACAGGTTTTGGACGTCACAATCATCATTCCTGTGTACGTACCAGAAGAATGAATTCTATTTGATAACATGCGTCTCACTCATTTGTGAATTTTGAGACCCAAGCCGTAGGTATGACAACCTCTATAGGGTATATAACGATGGGTTTCTGTACCAAATGGTCCTTTAGGAAAAAGAGTCAGTTAGGCTGAAATGTTACGTGGCATGACTTAGCTGTTAATACTGCTACTTGGTCGAAACCAGCCTTAGCCATAGTCCTTTCCTGAATACATACAGCTCTCTACCGTATGACATGACTATGACCTTCATCCAGCAAATATATCTTGGACTTTACCATTCAAATTTCCAGGTGGAGAATATTCAAAGCGAGGTGATCATAAAATTTGTGAACAGTGATTATGTTTTCCTATTTGTTTTACGTCGTACTGACAAAGAAAGGTGTTATATAATGGCGTGTGGCTTCCGAAGACGCCCTGTGCAGAATTTTCGAGTTGACGCCGTTCAGGCGACCTGCATGTCTGTGAGTATGGAGCCTGACTTATGATGGATTCTAATGATTTAGACGGCACATACACCCAACCCCCGTACCATTACAATTAACCAATGGAAGTTAAAACCATCGACCCGGCCAGTAACTGGGACCCTATGGACCAAAGGCTAGCTCGCCAACCATTTAGCCCACGGAAAACAGTATTCAGGGATGCCAACAATGAGATTCGTATCCACTATCTCATGAATTCGAGGTGTAGATGGTAACTTTTCCTAGTCGGAATGTGGAATGTTATAATTCTGAATTGTTGTGTTAAGGGAATGGAGTTCCTCTGTGTATGGGGGCGTAGAATACATCCTGACGTTCTCTATCTATCGTAAGAGACAGTTAAATGGAGGCCAGTGTCTCCTACATGATCGGGAGATGGTGTCGGATGTGCTGAAGAGGGTTTTCCATGGTTTCCTATTTTTCACATTAGGCAAATGTACCTTAATTATAATCGCCTCCTTCCTATCTGGAGATGGTGTCGGCATTTTCACATTAGGCAAATGCTAGAGCTGTACCTCAATTAAAGCTAGAGTCGCTTCCTTCCGAGTTCTAGCTCTGTCCTATCATATCGGAAGATGGTGTTGTTAGTGCTAAAGATCGTTTTCCGTGGTTTCCCATTTCTACATTAGGCAAGTGCTAGTGCTGTATATTAATTAAAGCTAGGTCTGTCCTATCTCATCGTCACACATTATTATATTATTACTACTGGTGGTCCACAGGATGTGGAAAAAGAAACGGTAGGACCATAGAGTTTGACAAATAAATGGCCACATGCCGCACTGGGGTGAAACACTCGTAAATTTTTGACGATTGATTTTCCTGAATTTTGTTTATACTTTCCATCTCACTTTTTCTTTCTATTTTGTTCCCTTTCTCTTTCACAAGAAAACATATCACATTGGTTGAAAATACTGATCGAAGGCATGATAAAAAATTTAGTTACTTTGTAACTTGTCGATAACGGGGGCCCTAGTGAAGTCAGGCATTTGTTTTGCTAGGGCTTTACGTCGCACCGACACAGATAGGTCTTATAGCGACGATGGGATAGGAAAGGCCTAGGAGTTGGAAGGAAGCGGGCGTGGCCTTAATTAAGGTACAGCCCCAGCATTTGCCTGGTGTGAAAATTGGAAACCACGGAAAACCATCTTCAGGGCTGCCGTTAGTGGGATTCGAACCTACTATCTCCCGGATGCAAGCTCACAGCCGCGCGCCTTTACGCGCACGGCCAACTCGCCCGGTAAAGTCAGGCATTGCTTTCACATCCTCACTTTCAACTTTCCTACCCAACCTCCCTTGATCAACAATTGTTCTCTTCCAACCCCGACGATATTAGGTTTAGCTGCCCACGCAGCTCCCTCCTACTTCTTATGCACATACACTCATTCATGGGACGGTCGTAACGAGTTTATTCTCTGCTTACTGTCGAAAGGGGCTAGTGGGTAGCTGTATTTCCATTTAATAATCACCACCGCCATCACCACCGCTAGGGGTGTGGATACGATATAGCTAGAAGGAATTGTTATAAGTGATGCATGTTTCCAGAAGTAATACGATTTTTTGTTGCGTGACAGAAATATTTATTAAAACGTCATCGCGAAGGGAGAACCCTGAGGGGTATGTTAATAATGAATATGAAAATGGAACACCACTTTAGTCAAAATTACAGGATATCCAACTGACCAGCATTGTCCTGCGGATGACAACAGCGTTGCGTTTCCCATCTACAAAATGACAAGTGTGTGGTGTTAAACTAATTCTTGGCACAAGAGAACAGGTCGGCAGGTGATGAATATTCCGAAATTCTATATGAAAAGAGGTTTATTTTAGTGAAGCATATCGATTAGGGTGACAATTCGATCGTGATGGAAGTGTGCAATGGCCATGAAGCAGAATATGAAATGATCATGAAAACATCAACTCAGACAAACGAACCGCAGAGAAGGAAATGGTGCAAATCTAGACTGGTCATAAATTTACCCTACACGACATATTGTTCAATATCCACACATATTTATACATTCACCAGATAAGATAATGGTAGTTTGGCAGAAGTATGGAAACCAGGGCAAAGTTGAAGAAGAATCTACTCACGAACAAGTGTGGGCCCGATTAAAATTTAGTGACAGAGTGGAGAAATTAATCAAAGAAGGAGAGGATTAAGAGACAGGAAGAAGTAACGAAATGTTTCGCTGAGTACTATGGGGAGCTTTACAGATACAGAATGGACAGTCCTAAAATAAAGCTTACTTATGATAAAATAAAATAACAGAATACCTAGTGGAAACCTGCCACCCATTCTGCAGTGCTAGATGGAGTATTTTGCGAATGTATGCAATGAAGTATATCCGTGTCCATTGAAAACAAACGCCGACCATTTCTCTGACCCTATTCCGCCAATCTGTCGCATTGAAGTGGAGTAAACTTTCCAGAAGGCAGAGAATGGTAAATCTGCCGGCCTTGATATTATCCCATTAAAGTGAGGCACGGAATGTTGCTTGATATTCGAAGTGTCGACATGTTCATTGATCTCTTCAACAAAATCATCATGAATAACATAGCACCCCCAGGAACGGACAAATAGTGGCACAAGTCTCATTTAGAAGGGCACCGGTGACGTTGTTGAGTACCGCACTATCGTCGAATCTAAATGCTGCGTCACGCATTGAAAAATCTCTCAAACACGTGATTAACGCCCGGTTGCAAGAAATCATCTCTGATAATACCTGTCAGTTTGGCTTCCTCAAGGACAGTGTGCTAAAAAATGCCACATTCGCCCTTCATTTACTTGTGTAGTGATACTGTGAGTGGGATTGACCAATTTACACGCCTGTTCTGTATCTTGAAAAGTGACACGTGACTTCATTTTGTGGTCCCTCTGATCTCACAGCGTCCCTGAAGCACACTGTACGGGCAACGGATATAGTTTTACTCCAGCATCTTCAGCGCTGTGTGATGCCCAAAAGAACTGTCGGTGTATACCAAGGCTCTATATTATCACCACTCTTATTTTTCCTCGTATCGATTCTCCCAGTGTTGACACCCAGGATCAACATCTGTGGCATTTATTAATGCAGATGATGTCTTTCAAGCCAAATAATTCATGTTGTCGAGATAACGATCATGCGCTCATTCTTTGGCTTCATGCATCTGGATCGTGTCAAGAATAAAGATGTACGGAAGCAGATTAGTGTAACACCTACTGATGGCAGGGTGGCGTAATTTGGTTACGTCGTATGTCAAAGAAAGTGGTGGAATTCGTTACAAGAGGTGATTTTCAGGGCTTGGACTGGTAATGAAATGTCTCTGATTATTACGCCAAACGAATATGTTTGGATGTGAATACTGAGTAGTCATTATAAAGGTACTGTGTCAGAGGATGCACAAGACGTGGCAAGAATTTGTATCTAGGCCCATGCCTGTCGTTCAATGCTCATGTGCCCGTCACTCGTTAGGCTCGTAACTGTCCCTTCGCTCACACAATTGTGCTCTGCAGGTTTTCTGTCATGCCTTTCGTGTTAGGTGTGTAATATTTTGCATTGCATTGTCGGCTTATAAGAGACAACTCTTACACCATACCCGCTTACAACAATAGGGATGCTTGTCTTTAAACAGTGATATTTTTGTCAAACTTTTCTTTCTAATTTGAACATTGAAATGTAGCCACTTTACTTTTGCTAATAGGAGGTAAATAAAGGGCTGCCTAGCCGAGGCTGTTAAGGCGTGCTCGGTTCGCCCGGAACGACGTGGATTCGAATCCCCGTCAGGAAGTCGTAATTTTTTTTTGCTAGTTGCTTTACGTCGCACCGACACAGATAGGTCTTATGGCGACGATGGGGCAGGGAAGGGCTAGGAGTGTGAAGGAAGCGATCGTGGCTTTAATTACGGTACAGCCCCAGCATTTGCCTGGTGTGAAAATGGGAAACCACGGAAAACTATTTCAGGGCTGCCGACAGTGGGGTTCGAACCTACTATCTCCCGAGTACTGGATACTGGCCGCACTTAAACGACTGCAGCTATCGAGATCGGTTGTCGTAAAATTTTAGAAACGAGATTTCCACTTCCGGAGGTGCATATGGCCTTGAGGTTCACTCAGCCTAGACCAAAAATGAGTACCAAGTTAATTCCTGGAGGCAAAGGCGGCCGAACATAGAGCTACCCACTCTACCCCATCACGTGCCGAGGTTAACAATGGTGGAAGCCTTTACTTTCCATTCCTCCAAGGGCCTTCATGGCCTGTACGGAGATGACTTTGCTTTTAATAGGAGGGAAATAAACGTGAACGTAGAAATATCGTAACTTTTCCATATTATTTATACACAAACATCAAACCTGTCCATTACGAACGTGGCGCACTGCTACAGTAGCCTTCCAAATGCTCAGCCCACCAGCTTTGCAGATAAGGCAGCTGCATATAGCGAGCGCCCCATATCTCGCTGTGGCTGCAAGTTCAGTGCGGAGTAATCGTTCTTTATGAGTATTAGCTTACGTTCTTGTATTTTCGTAGTCAAATGTACTTTGTTGTTAGATATCATCTTTCCATATTTCTGCAAGATGGGTGAAGCCCCGAGGCTTAATTTTTTTTTTTCGACAATGGGTTTACTTGAGGATATCTATATATATAAAATAGCTTGTCCTGACTGACTGACTGACTGACTGACTGATTCATCATCGCCGAGCCAAAACTACTGGACATAATGAAATTAAATTTTGGATATACATTCATATTAAGATGTAGGTGCTCGCTAAGAGAGGATTTTTGGATATTCCGTCGCTAAGGGGGTGAAAAGGGGGGTGAAATTTTAAAATGAGTGTATCTATATCTCAAAACTTTTAAAGTTTACAAATGTAAAAATTTGTATTTAGACTCTTCATTAAAAATAAGGAAACACGTATTTTTTTGTTTTCAGAAAAACCCAATAGGAGGGGCGAAAAAGGGTGAAAAGGGGTTGAATGCCTTTAATCAGGATACCGGTACTTATGTCTCAGAAACTAAAGGTTTTACAGACCTGAAAATTGGTACTTTGATCTCTTTTAAAAATAAAGAAACACGTATTTTTTGTTTTTGGTAAATCCATTAAATGGGAGGGTGAAAAGGGGGGTGAATTTTTAAAATCAGTGTATCTATATCTCAAAACGTTGAAAGTTTACAGATGTAAAAATTGGTATTTAGAATCTTCATTAAAAATAAAGAAACACTTATTTTTTGTTTTCGGAAAATCCTAATAGGAAAGGAGGAAAGGGGTGAAAAGGGGTTGAATGCATTTAATGAGGATACTTATATCTCAGAAACTGAAGATATCACAGACCTGAAAATTGGTGTTTTGTATCTCCTTTAATAATAAAGAACCACGTATTTTTTTGTTTTTGGAAAATCCAATTAATGGGGGGTGAGAAGAGGGTGATTTCTAAAATTAGAGTATCTATACATATCACGAAACTTTTAAAGTTTATAAATGTAAAAATTAGTACTTAGAATCTCCTTTAAAAATAAAGAAACACGTATATTTTTCTTTTCGGAAAATCCCAATAGGAAGGGTGGAAAAGGGTGAAAATATGTTAAATACCTTTAATGAGGCTAATTATATTTCAGAACCTGAAGATATTACAGACCTGAAAATTGGTATTTGAGATCAACTTAAAAATAATAAAGAAACAGGTATTTTTCGTTTTTGGAAAATCCAAGTAATTGGGGGGGGGGTGAAAAGGGGTGTGAATTTTTAAAATGAGTGTATGTACATATGAAAATTTTAAAAGTTTACAGATGTGAAAATTGGTATTTATAATCTCCTTTAAAAATAAAGAAACACGTATTTTTTTGTTTTCGGGAAATCCCAATAGGAAAGCTGTAAAAGGGTGAATAATGGGTTGAATGCCTTTAATGAGGCTACTTATATTTCAGAACCTGAAGATATTACAGACCTGAAAATTGGTATTTGGGATCTACTTTAAAAGTAAAGCAACACATATTTTTTCGTTTTTGGAAAATCCAAATATTGGGGGGTGAAAAGGGGGTTGATTTTTTGAAATGGGTGTGTCTACATCTTAAAACTTTAAAATTTACAGATGTAACAATTGGTAGTTAGAATCTCCTCTAAAAATAAAGAAACGGGTATTTTTTTTTTTTTTTGTTTCCTGTAAATCCCAATAGGAGGGGTGTAAAAGGGTGAAAAATGGGTTGAAGGCTTTTAGTGGGGATACATATATCTCAGAAACGGAAGATATTACAGAACTGAAAATTTGTATAAGGGATCTCCTTTAAAAATAAAGAAACACGTATTTTTTTAATTTTTGGAAAATCCAATTAATGGCGGTTACGTAGGAGTGACAAATTGGGGTGAATTTTTTGAAAGACTATATCTACAGAATATCTTGGAAACTTAAAATGTTACAGACGTAAAAAGTGGGTGTTTGGAATCTCCTGTAAATGTAAAGAAACATAGGTGATTTGTTTTTGGAAACTCCACTTAAGGGGAACTCAAAAGGGGTGAAATTTTTAAATGAGAACTATTACTGTAAATCTAAAAAAACTTAACATGTTACAGAAGTGAAAAATGGTATTTTTATCTCTATTAAACATAAAGAAACGTGTATTTTTAGTTTTCGGAAATACCACTTGGGTGGAGGGGGGGTAAAAGTGACTGAAAATGGTGTTGAATCCTTTTAATTAGGCTACTGATATCTCAAAAATGAAGATGTTACAGACGTGAAATTTGATATTTGCAATCTGCTTTAAAAGTAAAGAAACACGTGTTCTCGGAAAATCCAATGAAGTGGGGGGGGGGGGCTGAAAGAATTGAAAAATTAATTGACTTAATTGTATGAGAATACATACATCTAATAAAAACTAAAGTTGTTACAGACGTGAAAATTCGTATTTGGATCTCCTTTAAAAACAAAGAAAAACGTGTTTTGGTGGGAAACCATTTTTGGGGGCGGGAGTGAAAAGGAGTTGAATTCCTTTCATGTGGACACATAAATCAAAAACTGAAGAAGTTAAAGTCGCGATAATTGGTATTTAGAAGATCCTTTACTATTAAACAAACAAGTATTTTTTGCGGGAAAATTCACTTAGGGGGAGGGGGGAGCAGTGTGAAATGAAGTGAAAAAAGTGAATTATTTTTATGGGGATACATATATCTCAAAACTGGAGGTAATAGACGTGAACATTGGTGTTTGGAATCTCCTTTAAACTTAAAGAAACACGCCTTCTTTTAAGTTTTTTTTGTTGGGGGGGGGGGGATTGGCTGTAAATAAACTTAACGGCGGTGGGGTGTAAAAGGAGGTGAGACCAATTGATTTTACTGTCCTTAATGTACTTATAAGGATCCTCCGTTGCTCAGGCGGCAGCGCGCCGGCCTCTCACAGCTGGGTTCCGTGGTTCAAATCCCGGTCACTCCATGTAACATTCGTGCTGGACAAAACGGAGGCGGGACAGGTTTTTCTCCGGATACTCCCGTTTTCCCTGTCATCATCCATTCCAGCAACACATAATAATAATAATAATAATAATAATAATAAGAAGAAGAAGAAGAAGAAGAAGAAGAAGAAGAAGGAGAAGAAGAAGAAGAAGAAGAAGAAGAAGAAGAAGAAGAAGAAGAAGAAGAAGTATGTACCGAACCGTCGTCAAATGTGCGGACCGCGCTAGAAACGGCTCCTGGATGGGTAATGACTAAGAATGAAGTCCAGTCGCGGGTTCAGTGCCGCCAAGGCACCCAATATGACACCACGCCGTATCTTCTGAAGGATTTTATCCATATTAAAAATGATTATAGGAAGAGATGGCAAAGATTTACGGACTCAACTGACCAGGAGGAATACCTGAGCCTAGCCCGGGAAGTATGAAATCGATTGCTGGAAAGGAAGATTGAAAAATGGGAGGAAACGTGCCGTAATCTAATAGAAAACGAGTCAGATCGGGAATTTTGGTGGATTCTCGCAAAAAACGAGTCAGATCGCGAATTTCGGCAGATTATATATCTAAAACAATAAGAATTCAATTATAAATTTCAATATAATACCGTAGCGAAGCACGGGTATCTTGCTAGTACCTTATAAGATAAATATTTTTCATGATATAATATTAGCACGAATGAAATTAAGTTTTTCGTTTTATGAAAACGTATCGTCAGAGTATTTGGAAATTGCCATTACAGACTTCTAGGGCTTGTAGAGGGGACTGAGTATATCACATTTGAATAGGAACCGATGCCCCAAGAAATTTTAAATTAAATGTTTAAATCTCTCACTTGTGTTGCGTGGAGGAGGAAGAGTACTTCAGCTACCTGTGACTCAGTTAATTATATGTCTAACAAACATACATTCACTATCAAAAAAACGGTCCCTGGAAAGAAACCATTATTTAATTTTATCGATAGCGTAATGTTAAAAACTTTTAAGCTCATTAAGTCTTTCGGCCTCTCCAATCGTGAAACTACCAGCGTTTCGCCCCTAGTGCACCGTCACTACATTGTCCTACATAAGAGGCTTGCAGTGGTGTCTCAACAGCGTACTAGCGCCATTGTCTTGGAAATTTGTAGCATTCCGACTTATGAGCCCACCGCTACACTGGGGCGAAACGCTGGTAATTTCACGTTGGAAAAGCCTAAAGGCTTAATGGGATTGCATGAAGGCAAGGTCTTTCTGTTTGTGTTAGAGTTGGTTGGAATGCAAGTGCTGAAATGCTGAGTGTAGTTGTTTGGAGTATTGATTAGGTGTAGGTCAGGAACAATAATGTGACGCAAGTACAGAGCGCAATAAGGACACTTGATGAGCATGTTTGAACATTGAGAAAGTGACTGCTACAGCTAATGACTGCTAGGAATAATACTATCATATTTATATTATTCTTCTTATTATTATCTTTATCATTATTTCTCTCTGGATTCTGGGGTTTTAATTCAATGGAATGAGGGGCATGGCACGAGGTTCTGAGGATGACTGATACGTTTCCGGAGTGTCCAACGAACCTCATGGCATGCCCAGGGGATATATGAGTTGTCCATTATTATTATTATTATTATTATTATTATTATTATTATTATTATTATTATTATTATTATTATTATTATTATTATTATTATTTATTTTACTCTGTATGTGAACATGTATATGGGCGAAGTCGCCTGTTATGTTCAATAAATGTTCTAGTTCTACTAGGCAACCATCCTCTAAAGACTTAATGAACTTAAAACATTCACTAATTTAGCAACAATATCCATGTTCGAAGCAGTGTTGTGAGAGGCACAGTGGACATCACATGACATCAGGTGATATTCGTACGGAAACGACGCAAACTAAGCACCCAACGCCTTGTGAATCCGGTTACATACCAGTACAGATGAACATGATACTCAGACGTAAGCGCTTCTTCACACATCAGAAGTGGGAGATGTGCAGTATACACTTGACTTCAAACTGTTGTACATGCACCGGGGAAACTGCTCGTTCTTATGATGAACCCTCCACAAACTCCGCTAGTTTATAATGAGAATTTCAGAACACCATGCATTTTCAAAGACAAACGGTCTAGTTCTTTGTAATTAACATACAGAAGAAGTTTAACATCGTGTGTGAGAGAAAGATGACAGGATAAAGTACTACATTAACCTTACGTAAATTGTGTAAATAAATGCGCACCATAGTTTGAACTTTGTTTTATCTTATTAGGAGGTCCATTGCTGAACTAAAATCTGAATATTTTGTTGTGAATACTCATGCCAAGTACAGAATCTGCATACCTGAATCGGAAACCGACGCCTAGAACTGATGATTTTCATGAACCACTACTTAATCCTTGATCTCAACAAGATTGCGAATTCTGTTTAAATAGTGAAACCTCAGTGATGTTTCAAAAATATAAAGTACGGTTTTGCTTCACAGGAAAATTGAACTGTTTCCTTCTATCCAACAAGGAAGTAACTTAAAACAGGATCCTCTAAATAACTGTGGTTAAAAATAAGTCCAGTTGATGTAAATATTCTTAACATGTCATTAAACTTCCCTTTGGAAAATCAAATGATTATAAATATGTATATTTCAATAAAGTGCGTGACGCGATGATACCTAGCAACCGTGTAGGCTGTGGTGTGAAAATATTGATGGATGGCCATGACATGAAGGTCTCCTGCTTGTGCAGCCTTATACAGATCCATGGCCTGTACAGCTCTCAAGGTAGGCCCTACTGTTGCTAGGTAACATCACGTCACATTTCTTTTTTACATGACACTATTTCGTTACAAATTTTTTTCGCATGATCCCCAATTCTAAGACATATTTTCACTGAGAGACCAAAAGTCACGGGAAATAGTGTCCCATTAGAAAATGTGCCGTATATGAACCCTTAGCGTTGCAGCTAGTTGCGGCGTAGCTCAGCAGTCTGTCACACACACCAGCATCGTGAAGATGGCAAGACGTCGCGAGTTAACCGACTTTGAACGTGGGATCGATAGCATTGCGGAGTTTACACGCGAATTCGGGTTTCCGAGGTCAACAGTTTCGAGGGTGTATCTTCAATATCGCAGAGAGAATGTTGCCACCCGCGTAAACCGCCGCACGTAAAGAACACAGGTGTTTAACGAACGGACATCACGTCGTCTCCGCAGAACCATACTGGGCGCTCGACGGGCTACTGTGAGTCAGATCACTGCCCAGTTGAATGCTGGGAGTCAGGAACCCATTTCTACCAGGACTCCTGCACCACATAGGCTTCACCAGCCGACGACCAGCTCGTGTCCCTTTGCTGACACCTCGACACAGAGCTCAACGACGTACATGGGCCCGCGAACATCAGCAATGGACCATGGAACAGGGGCGGCGTGTGGTATGGTCCGATGATTCCCGGTTCCAGTTATATCGAGCTGATGGGCGCGTGAGAGTGCAGCGTACGGCCCATGAAACTATGGATCTTGGGTGCCAACAAGGTTGTGTCCAGCCGGACTATCACATGTCCTGGTGAATAATTAAGAATATAATTTTTATACTACTTAAATACATTTCTACCAGTTTGAGGTTTAGGTCTAGATCCCCCTCATGACACTTACAGAAAATCACAGCGGCGAGATTTGAACACATGACATTCGGGTTTGGAGTCGAATGACTAGGCCAGCGTGCTCCCTATCAAATCGAATCTACCGTACTATCGTTATTTAATAGAAGTGAATACCGAATATGAGCAGCCACTTCCATTCCAACCAAATCAGAACAGAAAGCATCACAAAGCGCATTATCTTGTTATACGAAAAATGCCAGTGTGACATTTACAGGGGTATGGTTATTAATTATTACAGCTAATACTAGGTTAACAAAGCTTTGTATGAGCAATACATGACTATTAATTTCAAATTCCGAAGTCTGTCGTCTCATATCGACAGACAGGTTGCAAACAATTGAGGTGTATAATATGGAAATTCTTCTTATATTAAAATCGATGTAATATTACAAATTTAATTTTAACATTATCTCACAAACAATGGGGAAAATCTCTTCAGTATTTTCTTTCACTGATGTGATAAAATCATCAGCCTCGTATGCCTCTACATGTGTGCATATTTTAAACATTATTGTACTGGAAAGTCCATAGCCTGTTTCCAGTCATTTGAACAAGTCAGGAATGGAATGAAAGAAGCCAATATCTAGCGGAGAGGATAGAAACTGTGTCGGCTGCCGAGGACTGTCGCACTCCTCTGGGACATTGATTCATGTCTGACAGATGAAATTAAATTAAATGAAATGACATGAAATGAAAGGATATTGTAGACTGTTGCTGGAATGAAAAATGACAGGGAAAATCTGACTACCCGGAGAAAAATCTGTTCCGCCTCCGCTTTGTCCATCACAAATCTCAGATAAGTGAGCGGGATGGGAACCACGGAACCCAGCGGTGAGAGGCCGGCGCACTGCCACGTGAGCCACGAGGCTATACGTTATTGTAGGCCTTCTTTAAATTTATAATTGTCTGGAGAAAATCATGCCCCAGCAGTAAAAATAACTTACTGCAGAGTTCGGAAAAACTCCGGTAAGATGTCCTAATCCAGAATCGCATACTCTGCTTCGTTCACTTTTGAAAATATTTTTAAACTAAAACCCAATGCACGTAAATAACGAAGTGTATATCCCCATATAATAATAATAATAATAATAATAATAATAATAATAATAATAATAATAATAATAATAATAATAATAATAATAATAATAATAATAATAATTTTAATAATCATGGCCTCAGCTACCATTTACGCTGCCCGTGAGTAAATGTAAACGTTCTGTTTTGGTCTGCTATATGGCAGAGAAATGGACCCTTGTTGCACAGTGTATGGCTGAGATTTCTTAACTGTCGGGAGAACACCAAATGTGTAACAAGAGATCTTTTATATGCAGACATATTACAACAAGGATCTTTCTCTTCCCTTTAAAAAATTTCGATAAACACTGCCGGATTTGAAACCGCTAAGTTGAGATCCGGAGACTGACGCTCTACCAATGACCTATAGAGGCAGAGTTATGGTAATAGTCAGCTCCTTGACTTATTGGGCAGCGTCGTGGCCTTCGGTTCAGAGGGCCGTGGATTGTACACGCGGTTGGTTGATATCTCAGGCTCTGGGACTGGGTGGTTGCCTTTTACTCAAATCATACATCCTCATATACGCGTATCGCACCACACTATCAACCTCTAAAGAAACACATAATGGCAAACGCATTCCTCCACATATGTTTGGCATCAGGAAGGGCTTCCGGCCGCAAAATGTGACGAAGTTCACATGTGCAACACACTTCGCATCCCAGATAACACTGGGCAGGGGAAAAGTGATGGAATGATAATAATAATAATAATAATAATAATAATAATAATAATAATGATCATCATTTGAATACACCAGTATCGAGTAGACCTGTTCAAGTGACATCCTGCCACACTGCACGACCTGCATCGGATAAAATATTACAAACTTCTAGGATGTGACCTCTGAGGATGATTGTTCAGTTATACTTAATCTTAAGACAATAATCGCAATCAGCACTACCACCACCGGATGTAACCTCTCAAGCATTGCCTAGAGTAGAACGCAGCCCGGAAGGCGGTTTCGTTGCGCAGAGAGAGACAGGAGTATGAGGTGCGGTGATGCCAATTTGCCTACTCATAACAGCATGTATGTGTAAACATTTTTTTATCCAGTTATATTTTTAATTCCAAAGCGATGACCTATATTTTTTGTGGGCTTAAAAGTTTCCTGAAAGTCCAAATCCATTTTTAACATCAAACTCCGAGAAAGTGTTGAGGGAAATTTTCGAGATATGAAAGAAGTTAAATGGAAGTTGAGAGAAATGAAGCCGAAGTGCAGAGAGCATAACAGAATGAATGTGTAAACATTTTTTGTTCCAGTTATATCTTGAATTCCAAAGCGATGACCTATATTTTTCGTGGGCTTAAATGTTTCCTAAAAGTCCAAATTAATTTTTAGTATTAAAACCCGCGAAAGTGTTGAGGAAAATTTTCGAGATATTAAGGAAGGTAAATGGGCGGTCCAGTTTCAATGCCTTAGGATATTCGCCGTTTTTATACATATCAAATATTGTTGTACGCAGAACATTTTTATTGAAATCGTCGAGGACCGTCACTGGCTTCTTCCTCTAAGGGTTCTTCTCTGGCGACCTGAACATCGCATTATTTTTATTTCCGAAGCTTGTTTCATCCTCTGTACTGTTTGCAGGCCGATAACACACGCCAGTGCTGTCTTCTTTTGAAGCGTGGCAGCATGGCGTTCCTCACCTTCTCCGCCTATGAACGCCTGCTGTTGCATGCTTACAAAATACAAATACACTTTAAATAATATTTCCCTCGCCTGTCGATGGAATACTTGTCTTTTTGCTCCTCCTGGATCTATCGTACACACGTGAATAGTTCCCTAAATTCGTTGATTATAATAGTTACCAATAATACTCGAAACATTCACTCGTGACCCGCACAAACAGGCACCTCTTACTGAAATGATTCTATTGGTTCAGCGGAAAACATGTCATACTACAAAGCGCGCGAATGTTACTGCGCAACCCTCTTCAAACCGCCTTCCGGGATGCGTTCTACTCTAGTATTCCGTAGTTATGATTTATAGTATAAATTAAACCTGCCTGCAAAAAAAAAAAAAAAAAAAAAAAAAATTCTATCCGGCAAAAGTTGAAGAGATGATTAACCCCAATTTAGGTGTGCTGATTTCAAATATGTAAACCATTTTCGCCTAACACATACAGTTTTTTATATGAAATCCAAATTTGACATATTGTTGTCATTTCAATAGAAAACACCACTATAGAGAAGATATGTAATTTTAATGGGACGTGATCAAATTGTAACGAATATACAAAAACGTAACATGTTCATTGCTAGAATGTACGAATCTCACTACAAGAACACTATTGTTTGCTGCACTTTGATGTGAATGACGCTGTGTTGATTTGTGTTTGTGTTCTTCAGTAGTGTTACCTCGCACTAGACAGCAACAGTAATATGATATCATGGAGACGTCCCAACGTCCCTGATACCTTCGTTCCATTTCTTTTGGATTCTGATGGAACCGCTCGCCGTGCTCCTCGCTAAATGCTGCTACATTTGCAGGAAAATAATCCAGATGACTGTGCAGGAAATGTAATTTTAAGCTCATGCTGCAACCCCATTTTTGGAAGTTGTACAACATGGTTTCCACAATCTGTTGGTAGTCGACATCTTTAACATTACCCAGGAATTTGCTACGAACATCCTTGCATGATCCCCATGTCTGAAACTCGTTTCGGTCATCGTCGTACTGAATGTCGGATCCTTCATAAGCTTCCGAATTTGGAGGCCGTCTAAAACACCTTCCTTAATTTTGTCGTCCGACAGTCCTGGAAATTTCTGGCAGAGGTACCGGAAGCAGGGACTGCCTCTATTCAAACTCTTCACATACTGCTTCTTAATTCCCAATTTAATATGTAAAGGGGTCAATAACACATTTTGAGGATTAATTAATGGACAACAATGTTTTTTTTCTCCAGACACAAACTGTTTCCTCTTGGGCCACTCAGAAAATAACCAGTGATGATCCCTGTCCCGAGAGTCCCACTCACATAGAAAAGACGGGAAGTTTGTATATCCTCCTTGCTACCTTAATATGATACCGCACACTTTTAAATCACAGCACAATAACCATCTGTGTTCACTGTAGTTCAGTTTCTGCGACCCCATAGATAAATTGTGAGAGTTTTCACGAAGAGATGTTGAATGGGCGACTGGCACTGAAGCAAGTTTATTTCCTTTATGTAGAAGAACACCTTTGAGAATTATTTCACTTGTATCAATAAATAGACGCCAGTCCTACGCTTGATAAATAGTTCCAAGACGACGAATCAAGCCAGGGATATCACAGCAAAACACAAGTTCGTCTTCGTGAACATAAAACAGCCTGAATTCTTCCTCCCGATTTCTGTAACAATATGAATTTGTCCCAGGAAGTAAAATCTTTATCCAGAAGTTCACTCTTTTCTTTAGTGAGGCCTGCGTCACGCACCAAATCATTTGAGTCACACTGATTATAAATACGTGGAGTTTTATCCTCATCATCCGGTACAAAGGTATCATCATCATCCTCTGCACTCGAAGATGACGAAGACACACTCTCTGGTTACTGTATTGGTGGTTTTGGGAGAGGAATATCGGCTCATGTGGTACGGGGGTCATGGCAGATTGAAGGCAGGAATACACAATTTGCTTTTTTGTTTTTCGTATTGAACCCGGACACTTTACATACACAAAAATAACATTTGTAAAAATGATTTCCTTGTTCCCGCCAAGTCATTGGGATTCCGAATGGCATTGACGGCAACAACCCATTCTACCATTGCCGCATGTTTTCTACACACGTTTTACACACAATATGAAGTGAAAAATTCTTGTCGTGATCACGTAACTTCATGTTAAAATATGCCAAGTACAGGCTTTTTATAAATGGCGTAATATTTCGCTTCTGGCCTTTAACTATATACTGCCCACGTATATAACAGAAAGAGTTGGGATTGTTCACACATTTTCGTCTCCGAACATCACTGACACTTGCCATGTTAACACAAACTATCTCACTTATTCACTCAATCGACTCCAAGTGCACGCTGTAACTTGCAGGCAAAGCCGTGACACATGTTCTCAGATTCTCCCCTTATTCTACAGAGAAACGCGATCATGGCGGTTTGATCTTGTCTGACATTGCGCATGCGCGAACTACAACTGTTCTAATTGTTCTTCCGGTGTTCCTGTATGATTACCTACTCCCCTCCAGAACAGAGCACATACAATATTTCCTCTCAGACATGTCCATTCCTGCATTCCATATAATCAATCCAAACCTCATTTACAACAACGAAGCTCCATTCGCATAAACATGAGACGGACTTGTGAAAAATGTTTACTTGATACGCAACAACTGGTATCATATTTTATATAAGGACACTAAATGTACCGTATATAGCATACAATTACTTTTGCCGGAAAATCATCGCAGGTTGGTGTTATGTATGTGCGGTGATGCTGATGGCGGTAGGATTTGCAGGTCCTTCTAGTTCTGTATGATGAAGCCATTTAAGTGTCTGTGATATTGCGAGGTGTGAGACAGCGTGTGGAACTCAATTTACTGAATCTGTGACAGACATACAAAAGGAATGATCAGAATTTATATGGAAAACCTCATGCAATATAAATACTAAAATGCTGCTCATTCGTAACATTATAAACAATGTTTGTACACAGCATCATGATTTGTTTTCATTGTGGAAGATATTATTTATTCTCTGTAGACCAGGGGTTTCCAATTTGCAAGGGGTCGAGGGCCATTTTGAAAACCTTAGTCATGTTCGCGGGCCGCACTTGAATAGGCCGATTTTCGTAAAATTCTGCAAATAGTACAGAAGCACCATTATGAAATAGTATGCATAGTTTAATTGAAATGAGGGTTTGATCATTTTAATTGCTTAAAACATTATTTTAGAATTGCATAAAAGAGTGAAATTTGGAGCCGGACTGCTAGGCTGAGACGGTCGAGGCGCTGGCCTTCTGATCCCAGCTTGGAAGGTTCGTTTCTGGCTCAGTCCGGTGGTATTTGAAGGTGCTCAAATACGCCAGCCTCGTGTTGGTATATTTACTGGCACGCCAAAGAACTCCTGTGGGACAAAATTTCGACACCTCGGCGTCTCCGAAAACCATCAAAACTAGTCAGTGGGACGCAAAATAACATTATTATTATTAGTATTAAAGAATAATTAGTTTTGAATTGGGTCTATAAGGTGCATAAAAATTAATACGTTTTTGAACGAGATAATTAATATTTTTGTGACTTTTCTTCACATTATTTCTTACAGTGCTCTCGTGGGCCGCAAAAATGGCTTCGCGGGCCACATGCGGCCCGCGGGCCGCCATTTCGAAACCCCTGCTGTATACGATCTATTATTGGTAACACCGAGGAAACGAAAGCGAATAAATGCGAAAGTAATGTAGAGTTCTTAATGAAAAGTTAGGATGAAATCAAAATAATCGTTCAAGGGTCATTATGTGACATATTGACCCGAAAGTATATTGAAACTCCTCGCATACATCGATATTACTGTTACCCAATTATATTAAATTGTACGTACATTACTAAAGGGAGGTCGTAGGTAATAATCGTGCATTTGGCTGCAAGAGGAATCCTATCTCTCCTTCTTAATCTGTTTACCCTCCAGGGTTGGTTTTTCTATCGGACTCAGCGAGGGATCCCACCTCCAACGCCTCAAGGGCAGTGTCCTGAAAACCACGGAAAACCACTTCGAGGATGGCTGTGGAGGGAATCGAACCCTTCCTCTACTCAGTTGACCTCACGAGGCTGAGCAGACCCCGTTCCAGCCCTCGTACCACTTTACAAATTTCCTGGCAGAGCCGGGATCGAACCCGGGCCTCTGGGGTTGGCAGCTAATCACACTAACCACTACACCACAGAGGCGGACCGGAATCTTATTTACATACATACATACGTTATCATTATAGACTGTTATGCCTTTTAGCGTTCAGTCTGCAAGCCACTGAAAATTTACTAAACGTCGCCACAATCCTCGATTTGCAACTAGTGTTGTGGCCTCATTTAGTTCTATACCTCTTATCTTTAAATCGTTAGAAACCGAGTCTAACCATCGTCGTCTTGGTTTACCTCTACTTCTCTTACCCTCCATAGCAGAGTCCATTACTCTCCTAGGTAACCTATCCTCCTCCATTCGCTTCACATGACCCCACCACCGAAACCGGTTTATGCGTACAGCTTCATCCATCGAGTTCATTCCTAAATTAGCCTTTATCTCCTCATTCCGAGTACCCTCCTGCCATTGTTCCCACCTGTTTGTACCAGCAATCATTCTTGCTACTTTCATGTCTGTTACTTCTAACTTATGAATAAGATATCCTGAGTCCACCCAGCTTTCGCTCCCGTAAAGCAAAGTTGGTCTGAAAACAGACTGATGTAAAGATAGTTTTGTCAGGGAGCTGACTTCCTTCTTACAGAATACTGCTGATCGCAACTGCGAGCTCACTGCATTAGCTTTACTACACCTTGATTCAATTTCACTTACTATATTTCCATCCTGGGAGAACACACAACCTAAATACTTGAAATTATCGACCTGTTCTAACTTTGTATCACCAATCTGACATTCAATTCTGTTGAATTTCTTACCTACTGACATCAATTTAGTCTTCGATAAGCTGATTTTCATACCATACTCATTGCACCTATTTTCAAGTTCCAAGATATTAGACTGCAGGCTTTCGGCACAGTCTGCCATTAAGACCAAGTCGTCAGCATAGGCCAAACTGCTTACTACATTTCCACCTAACTGAATCCCTCCCTGCCATTTAATACCTATCAGCAGATGATCCATGTAAACTACGAACAGCAAAGGTAAAAGATTACAGCCTTGTCTAACCCCTGTAAGTACCCTGAACCAAGAACTCATTCTACCATAAATTCTCACTGAAGCCCAATTGTCAACATAAATGCCTTTGATAGATTTTAATAATCTACCTTTAATTCCATAGTCCCCCAGTATAGTCAACATATTTTCCCTCGGTACCCTGTCATATGCTTTCTCTAGATCTACGAAACATAAACACAACTGCCTATTCCTCTCGTAGTATTTTTTTCAATTACCTAGCGAATACTGAAAATCTGATCCTGACAGCCCATCTGTGGTCTGAAATCACACTGGTTTTCATCCAACTTCCTCTCACCGACTGGTCGCACCCAAGATGCCAGTGAATATTTTGCCTGGTATACTAATCAATGAGATACCTCGATAGTTGTTGTAATCCTTCCTGTTCCCTTGCTTATAGATGGGTGCAATTACTGCTTTTGTCCAATCTGAAGGTACCTTACCAACACTCCATGGTAATTTTACTACTCTATGAAGCCATTTCATCCCTGCCTTCCCACTATACTTCACCATTTCAGGTCTAATTTCATCTATTCCTGCTGCTTTATGACAATGGAGTTTATTTACCATACTTTCCACTTCCTCAAGCATAATTTCACCAACATCATTTTCCTCCTCCCCATGAGCTTGGCTGTTTGCAACACCACTAGGATGATTTCTTTTTACATTGAGAAGATGTTCAAAATATTCCCTCCACCTCTCAGTGATTCCCTGGGAACTATTATGAGTTCACGTGAATTACTCAAAACACTGTTCGTTTCCTTTTCCCCTCCATTCCTAAGATTCTTTATTACTGTCCAGAAAGGTTTCCCTGCTGCTTGACCCAGCCTTTCCAGGTTATTACCAAAATCTTTCCACGACTTCTTTTTGGATTCAACAACTATTTGTTTCGCTCTGTTTCTTTCATCTACGTACAAATCCCTGTCTGCCTCGGCCCTTGTTTGGAGCCACTTCTGATAAGCCTTCTTTTTACGTTTACAGGCTGCTCTCACTTCATCATTCCACCAAGATGTTCGCCTTTTCCCATCTTTACACACAGTTGTTCCTAGGCATTCCCTTGCTGTTTCTACTACAGCATTCCTGTATGCCACCCATTCACGTTCTATATCCAGAACCTGCTTACTGTCTACTGTTCGAAACTTCTCACTAATCATATCCATGTACTTCTGTCCAATTTCCTCGTCCTGGAGATTTTCTACCCTTATTCGTTTGCAGACAGATTTCACTTTCTCTACCCTAGGCCTAGAGATACTTAGTTCACTACAGATCAGATAGTGGTCTGTATCATCGAAAAATCCCCGAAAAACTCGTACATTCCTAACAGAATTCCTGAATTCAAAGTCTGTTAAGATATAGTCTATTATGGATCTGGTACCCCTAGCCTCCCACGTGTAGTGGTGAATAGCCTTATGCTTGAAGAATGTATTCGTAACTGCTAAACCAATACTGGCACAGAAGTCTAGCAAACGCTTCCCATTCCAATTAGCTTCCTTATCTTCCCCGCATTTACCAATCACCCTTTCGTATCCTTCAGTTCTATTCCCAACTCTCGCATTGAAATCGCCCATTAGCACTATTCTATCCTTGCTGTTGACCCTGACCACGATGTCACTCAATGCTTCATAAAACTTGTCAACTTCATCCTCATCTGCACCCTCACATGGTGAATACACGGACACAATTCTTGTCCTAATTCCTCCCACTGACAAATCTACCCACATCATTCGCTCATTTACGTGCCTAACAGAAACTATGTTGCGTGCAATGGTATTCCTGATAAAGAGCCCTACCCCAGACTCTGCCCTTTCCTTTCTAACACCCGTCAGGTACACTTTATAATCTCCTCTCTCTTCCTCATTATCTCCCCTTACCCGAATATCACTTACTCCTAGCACATCCAGATGCATCCTCTTTGCTGACTCAGCCAGTTCTACTTTATTTCTTCCATAAGCCCCATTAATATTGATAGCTGCCCATCGAATCCCATTTCGTTCGCTAAGTTGTTTCCAAGGAGTCCCTCGCCTGTCAAATGGGAGTGGGACTCCGTTACTCCAATAGGTCCGAGGCTTGCTTAAAGTGTTCTGAGCTCGGCAAATTCATGAAGCAGTATGCTACCCTACTTGCACATAGTCCAAGTGAGGATCTCTCCTGTAACAAGTTATGGACCACCGGTGAATAGTATAGTCCTAGCCGTCTGAGCACAAGGATGGCCAGGACTCAGAATATGTCCGAGATGCCCACTCCCATTCCATAGCAACTGGTATCCCGACTCTCAGGACTACTTACTAGGCCACTCAGCCGTTGCCCATGGTTCACGAACTAGGACATGACTACAGTAACCCACAAACATGAACCATTGAAAGACAAAATCATTTTATTAAGGTAAGAACTTTCACCACTTTTATACCTGTAAATGCGTGGTTTCACGTATCTTTCTCTTCCAGATGGATTCAATTTTAAGTGAATTGTATATTTTCCTAAAACAATTCTATAACTGAAAAGAAACACGACTATCAAATGTGCATGTATTGAATTTATATGCTTCCCTGAGTGACTTCTCAAGTACAAACATACTCAAGATGGAAATACTGCTGATGGATACAGAATTGCAAAGACGTCGCATAGCCATCATTACCAGCCATCAACTTTAATTCACTTGCTATCTCCTTGATGACTCTATTTAGCCTTAACAAGCTTTAGCCGCACCTCGTACAGAATAAGCGTCTTTTACGTTAGGTACTAGGCGACTGAGCTTGGATTATGTCACATAATGACCTGTGAACGATTTTAATTTCAGTCAAGCTTTTCATTACGAAGTCTATATTAATTTCACATTTATTCACTTTTAGTTTCTCGGAGTTGCCAATAATAAGTATTATTACAGAGAATAAAGCTTATCTTCCAGAATAACAACAAATTACAATTCTGTTTTCAAACATCATGTATAAAGTTCCGTATGTCCAACATTCTACTACTTCTAATATGTGACCTAGTGATTTGGCTGTACGGGTTGAGTTGTGAAGCTGTGAAATGGTAGGTTCGAACCTAACCGTCGAAAACCTGATAATTAATTTCCGCGGTTTCCTATTTCCATGCCAGACAGATGCTGCGGCTGTACCTCAATTAAGGCCACGGCCGATACCTTCGCAGTCCTATCATTTTCGCACCTTTGCGTCGCCGAAAGCCTTCGATGCGCGACGTTAAACCACTAACAGAAAAACGATTATGTGAGATGCCACTCAGATTCTGATAATTCCTTCCTTGTGCCGCTTTTCTCCCCACACCTGCTGAGATGGTGATTGCGAACTGCGTCGTCCAAGTGGATCTGGCCGTGTTTTACAGTTGGATAACCTTCCTTTCACCTACCCTACTTGGGATGCATTTAACTATTGTGTATTTCTGTAATGCTTCGTAGTATTATGTATGGTGTTCATATTAGACAAGGCCAAATACGCAGTCCCCGAGCCAGATGAATTAACCATGTGCGGAAAAAATCCTCGACCCAGCCGAGAATCAAATTCGGAATCCTTAGAACCGATGGCTGGGACACTGGCCATTCAGCCGTAGAACCGGACTCATTGTTATCTAATTATTTTTAGCAATATGCCACTACAAAGAAGTTTACTGAAATTATCTGTTGAAATACGAATCAATATAGATATCTTCACACGGGTCCTTAAATATGCTTAGAAATACATTATGCAATAATCGAAATCATCACCAAATGTGAATTTGCGGATTTCATTGAAGAGTACTTACAATAACAAGAGTTCATGTATCCCATAATTAGAAGTATTAGTATAATTAAAATATAAGTATGAACCCCACCGTCAGAGTTAGACAAGTAGGAGTGACATGTTGTAATCTCCAGAAAATTGCATCCTGATGTTTCGTCTGAGCCCCTTACTTTCGGAGTTATCTCAATAGGGGTGACACGATGAGTTACTCCCAAAAAACTGAGCTCAATAATTCACATGTCAATAGGAGTCACACGGTGAATTCTCCAAGAAAAACTGATCTTGAAGATTTGTATGAGCCCCTTACACTTCTTGGAGTGAAATAATGAATTATTCAGAAAATCTAATCGTGGAGTACCGTACTACTTCTACTATTCTCACAGTTATGTCATTAGGAGTGTCATGATGAACTCTCCGGAAGACCTAATCCCAGAGTTTCGAATATGCTCCTTATTTTTGGAGTTATGTCAATAGGAGTAACATGTTGAATACTCCACGAAACCTAATCCGAGGGTTTCGCACGAACTCATTTCACTGTCGATGATAATGTCAATAGGAGTGACATAATGAGTTCTCCAGAAATCTAATTCTAGAGTTTTGTATAAACTCCTTACTGTTGGAGTTATGCCGGTACGAGAGATCTAATCCTCCCCTTCAGAACTTCCGTGTTCTCGTATAATAAGTATCGAGACGAACAGTTCGCTTGGGTGGAGATAAAGGCCTGAAGGGTCTACGTTATCGCTAATGATGGAAGTGGGTGAATATTAGCGAGTCTCTCTTCTACACCCGCTTATTGGCTCGATAAAGAGGATGACGTCTATGATAAAAGCCTCGTAATTGCCGCTTACTAACGTCAATTTCAGACTGGACGTACAGATTGCCTTTCTCAAATACCATCCAAGCCTCAAGTTTGAGCTGACCTCATGTTAATATCCAACTTCAAAGTGTTCCCAAATTTCTCTTACTCCACTTGTACTTCACAAGGTTGAGTTCCATAATGTCATTTAGAAGACAAAACCTTCTGGCTAATAACCTAGATGTTAGGGCCCTTTAAACAAGCAAATAGCATCATCAGCTAACTAAGAATTCAGAGCACAAAGGCATGGGCCTACCGTTTTCATGTATTACGACCATCAGTGACAGATTCTACTGAGTCGGAAGACAAGCAGGTTGTAATCCAAACGGCTGCCCTCTCTAGATGTATTTCTATGCTTCCCAGCACACACCAATTGCGGTATTTCTTTCTTTTGTGTTTATATATATATTATGGAGATGATGGGACAAGAAAGGCCTAGGAGTGGGAAGGAAGCGGCCGTGGCCTTAATGAAGGTACAGCCTGGTGTGAAAACCGGAAACCACGGAAAACCGTCTTCAGGCCTGCCGACAGTGGGGTTCAAACCCCCTACCTTCCGGATGCAAGGTCACAGGTGCGCGCCCGTAACCTCAAGGCCAACTCGACCGGTATATAATTATTTCCTTCGTAAGCTCTAATCTCATCGTGCTTTCGCCTGCGAAAACCTACATATGAAACATTTTACTCAGAACTTTGGCTGGTAAGTTTTGTCACCTAAGGTTCAACATTGCCACAGTTAACTCATAGAATTCTCTTTCTTAATTATATAGGTATTGCGGTTCAGTATTTCCCCGACATCATCACCACTAAACTGTTTTTACAGGCGCAGCGACGATTTAGTATACATTGTGAGTATGGACGCTAAATGGCAAATGGCAATAATAATAATAATAATAATAATAATAATAATAATAATAATAATAATAATTGAAGCTGTATTTAAAGCTATCAGGAAGAAACAGTTAAATGAATGATAAAGACGATTTCTTTCAGAGCGTTTTAAATTTATTCTAGTGGACGCATATCTACGTAAGTAAACTGAACAGAGAACTATTGTCCGCAGCAGCTCATCTGGATAATGCTCTCATACTCGGAACCATAATATTTTGCAGTGTGTCCAAATATTGATCCCATGTGAGACTTTCATCCATCCGGTGAAGCATCCATCCCCATCAGACGATATTATCCCAAACACAACACGGATATATGGCCATTGCGTGAACACTCGACTATATATCTTCTGTCGTATCATACTCCCAGTGACCTGTATGTATGAACCGGCCCGACATTCTTCGAACTACAACTAGTCTCGTCAGTGAAGAATTCATGATCGCAATTACGATTTGACTCCATTTCTGCAAAGGCGCTTCTATCAGCCATCTGTTCACCGGAGAGACACGCTTTGGCGGCAGTCACGATTCTCGTAATCGTTTACGGACCGTGTACAGACATCGAATAAATTTAGTCGCCAGCAATAGTTCCACGAAATTTGAGAACGGGTTCGCTAGCATTCGGGAGATAGTGGGTTCGAACCCCACTGTCGGCAGCCCAGAAGATAATATCTGCCTTCCGTGGTTTCCCATTTTCACACCAGGCAAATGCTGGGGCTGTACCTTAATTAGGGCCTCGGCCAATTCCTTGCCATTTCTAGCCCTTTCCTATCCCATCGTCGTCATAAGACCTATCTGTGTCGATCCAACGTACAGCAACTTTAGAAAAATTACTAATGAAGTTTCAGTTAACCTATTGCCTTCTTCCTTACTAGTTATAGCATTGAGCCAGTGCTCAGTAGACGTCCAATGTCCCCTGACACCGTCACTGCTCTATCCATATCTCAGCAGCCCTAGGCGAAACGCTACACCGAATCGCTGCCTAACGAACGCTAATGTTGCCGTGTTGGACGAGGGCCAGAATTTTCTCTCGTGGTGCGTGTGAAAAATATGCCATGTCAGAATAGCTTAGCATTGAAGTAGCTCGACTAAACTTTGGTGTGTTCGTTGCCTAACGTCATCACAGTGTAATCATTCAGGAACAAAAAGAAAACTCGTTCACACGGAGATTCGAACCTTAACTTTTATGACATTCGTGAATTTATCGCTTACAGCTGACCCACTGCGATATGTGAGAGTTTGGCATGTGCTTATAATTTCATAGTGATGTATGCGAGTGCGTATCAGGAGGAGAAGAAGGTGGGGAGAGGGGAGAGTGACACAGTGAGTAAGAACTACTGACCGTGTTGCAAAACGCATCCAGCTGTCTGTACAAATTCGATCACAGCCGAAGACGATGTTCTTATATTTCACGTGTCCAGACATGCGACAATTTTGAGTCTTCGTGCGTACCTTTCCGTAGAATTTCTGACGGTTGTCTGAACCTATATCCTTCTGCATGAACCGAACAAGCCGTTACCTAAGCCATACTTACTTTCTTTGTTTCTTTCTTTCTTTCATTCTTTCTTTCTTTCTTAATTCGTTTACCCTCCAGGGTTAGTTTTCCCTCGAACTCCGTGAGGGATCCCACCCCTATCGTCTCATGGGTAGTGTCCTGGAGCGTGAGACTTCGGGTCGGAGAAATATAACTGCGGAGGAGCACCGGTACTTCTCCCAAGTTGCCTCACCTCCTTTGCTGAACAGGGGCCTTGTGGAGGGATGGGAAGATTGGAAGGGATATACAAGGAAGAGGGAAGGAAGCGGCCGTGGCCTTAAGTTAGGTAACATCCCGGCGTTTGCCTGGAATAGAAGTGGAAAACCACGGAAAACAACATCGGGGATTGGTGAGGTGGGACTTTGAACACCTCTTTACTCAGTTGACCTCCCGAGGCTGAGTGGACCCCGTTCCAGCCTTCGTAATATTTTTCAAATTTTGTGGCTGAACCGGGAATCGAACCCGGGCCTAATCACATTAACCACTACACCACAGATGCGGACTTCTTAATTTACTTTTATCTAAAATATCAAATACATTATCAAAATTCTTTGGCACAAAATGACAACGTACATCCAATTGGAAGTTATCATATATTTAAAACTCATCTTGGATGCAACCGCTACCTTAATTAACGCATATAAATACAGTAGACTCATTTCAACTGAAATATTAAATACTAAAAATCAATTTCACTAAATATGATGAGTAATATTTATTATAATTTTAAACACTGCACTAATGCAAATACTGAATTAAGTCACTATTTACATTTTGTTGACCGCGATTACATCTAAGTCACGTTGAACGAAGGCTAACCAAAGTGATCGTTGAATTTCCGTTCAATTGTATGAATTTTTTGAAATTAATGATAGAATGCGAAATTTCCTAAGCCCTTCAACGATGTTATTTCAATGAGTTCTGCCTGCCCAAATGACACGTCTCAACGACGTGATGAGAATTACATTACGACTAGTCCCTGCAATCACCTGTAAAACGAAGATATCGGCGTAAGTTGAATTATAGTTTCTCTGGAACACAGAAAGTCTTTGTACTGTTACGTGAAGACAGCACTCAAAATGTTATTGGAACACTCTGGTTAATCGGTAAATTTCATTAAACTAAATTTACTGAATTCTGTTTTGAAACGGCTTGAACAACAGGTTATTTATTTACCAAAATACATTTTAGTTCAAACATATTTATAAATTCGGATAAATATAATCTATGTGCCACTTCCCCCCCAGTCATAGTACTCTCGCATGGACTATTTGTTCCTCCGTAGTATAACGGTTAGTGATTATAGCTGCCATCCTCGGAGGCCAGGAATAGAGTAATGTAACATAATGAAATTTAATGTTGTCAGATGGACTGATATAGTGATAAAATGTATTTTCATTTCACCTCCATTGGGGGTGAGTTTGTCAAGAGCTTGACCACCGCAGGATGAAGATACGAATTTACATTACTCCCTGAGGATGGTGGAGGTAGATTACATCCTGAACACCCCTGCCTGTCGTAAGAAGTGACTAAAAGATGAGTTTGCAGATGTCTCAACCTGGGATCGTTGGTTGGTGACCACGGGGCACCTAGACGACCACTCATTTGTACTACACTGTCATCATTCCTATCCGGTCTACTTTGGTAAACACTTGTCCTCTTCCTACACATATGGTATTAGGTTTGCGATGCCTAAGGAGTCTTTCATTTGCATGCCTTTCGTGACCCTTCCCTTTCCTTCCCCCCACATGGCACTACAGCCCTTGAAGGGCCTTAGCCTACCAAGAGATCGCTACTCAGTCCGAAGTCCTACATGTTTCGAGGCGTCGTGTGATCAGCACGACGAATCCTCGCGGCCGTTATTCTTGGCTTTCTAGACCAGGGCCGCTATCTCACCGTCAGTTAGCCCTTCAATTTTAATCACGTAGGCTGAGTGGATCTGAACCAGCCCTCAGGTCCTGGTAAAAATCCCTGACCTGGCCGGGAATCGAACCCGGGACCTTCGTGTAAGAGGCAGGCACGCTACCCCTACACCACGAGGCCGACTCCCTTTCCTTTTACTTTCTGATTTTTATTGAGAAAAGATGGTTGCCAGTTGCACTTCCTGTCACTACCTCTGTTAGATGTAGGGACTTTCCATTTCAATCTAATTGGTGATGTATAGCCTAAAAACATAGGTTTTGCTTAGCGTATTATTATTAGCGTATTGTTACATGTCATGGAAAGCCTCGCTGAACAAATTCACATTTCATTTTCGGGAACAAACTGCGCAAAAGTTAATCATTAAATAAAGGAAGACTTTTCTCTATGACGGAGCACACATCAACAAGTTGCTGAGAAACAAACTTTATTTCTAACATGTAAAATATAAGTTTTGTCTTGAGGGGCTGTGGAGGAGTGGATAAATTATTTCATACTCTCAATTTTAATGAATATAAGGAAGGTTTCTTTTTACTAAGTGGTGGTGAGCAGTATACTTCAGTCTTAGAAAACAGAGTGCTCTATATTTTAACATATAAAAATAATTAACTCCCTCTACATTGTTTGATAAACGACTAATAAATACAAAATGACAAAATACTTTTGATTTTTTGCTTTACTTACTCTCAGTTTTAATTAACATAAGGAAGACTTTGTTTACCAAGTAATAGTGAACAGTAAACTGTGACCGTATCGGCACAAGTAATATTTATTTCAAATGATATGCTTGGTAAGGAAGCAGGCAGCAAGCTTTCTTTGTGTGGATGTCGGGAGTAGCATCAGGTTGTGCAATAGGACGCCCGCCAGAGAGGCGCCTCACACGCCCACTGGGTGGCTTAAAGAATCCCCGAACTAGGCACACGTCATAGAAGAAGCAGCAGAAGAACACTATTTAGCGACTCCATATTGAAAAACAAATGCCAGCGTACAGCGATGCCAGAGCGATCGGGCCAAATTTAATGTGTTTTCGGCGTAAATAAGGCTTGATTAACAAAACTGCATCCGTCAGAGCAGTGTGCAGAAATTTGGTTGAATTATGAAGTCCGGAGTTCTGATAGAAAATACTCTCCAAGCGAAAGGCGTTGGTAAACAACTTATATAACTGCGTTAGCGTACGGACGCGATGGCTGAAGCCAGATGCCTTTGGGGATTCACCATTTCCCCTCCGATGTTATAAATTAATTACGGCAGATCCGCCGAACATAATCAACTCCGCATGGCATAGCGCACTTGTGCGTAACATAGTCACACAATCTAGCGTATTGCTGATTTCGACAGGCTAGTTTACCCGGGAGAGATAAAAATCAGAGTGGGGACAGGGCACGCTTGCCACCCCTATTCCCAGCTTTGCTATAAGTTGTTGCAGTTTCTCGGGGGAGTCAGTAGTCGAGAACGAGCTTCAGAGGTGGAACTACGGTCGGTCCGCGAGCGCTACCTACCTCTGCTTTGTCTGAATAACTGACACAAAGAAACGGCAGTGAAGTTCATAAAAAGTTTTCCAGTGTGCAGTGATAATAGGAAATGTAACTATATGACAAATATATTTGTGCGACATCCGATCGCGAAGTAAAATCTGAATATTTGTCATTATGTCGTAGGTAGTGACTGTGAAAGGTTGAGTCGCCGTGGGGATCAAACTCTAGACGGAGAACGCTCATCGCGAGGTTGATGTCTGTAGCAGTGAGGGAGCTCATTTTTCGAGGAGTATAACTTTGGGATTTGGTAAACTTAGTTTCAAAAGAAAATCAGATCGTGTGAAGAAATACTATCAGTTTAAATCCATGTAACATTGAGAACAGGATTTCAGGATCAGATTATCACACTAAGTAACGGGGAATGATAAGTACAAGATCTGAATGATCTAGACAAGAAATTAGGAGAAGGACGGTTGATGTAAGTCACGGAAGTAGGAGGCGATAGACTTCGGAAGGAGGAGATCATACATTTTCAACTGGCCTAATTAAAACGAAATAGACTAGCTGAGATATCCATAATAATTAGCATCACGGAACTTGCATCGGTCTAGAACGATAGAGGGGAAGTTGGATGGTGTCGAGTGATCAACAAGTGTGCAAGATTGTGTAAATATAATTGCAGTGATTTGTTTACCAGGAAGATGGATTACTTCGGCAAAGGCATCAAACTCCTAGAACCCAGCACTGCACGAGCCAACGACATGGAGTGAGCACCAATGGCAGACCCCTGAAAACTTCGGGCGGGGCCAGAAAAACATCATAAATTGTTGAGTATTGAGCTATTTTCTTCCAATGTTAGTATTTCCCCTTGTAAATAGAGTTACTGTAAAGATAGGGTTAATGATGATGTAATTGATAGGTTAATTACCTGGAGTGGTCGGATGACCCTTGTTTTGTTTGATTTTTGTAAGTAGATATGGGAAGGAAGTGAACCAGGAAGGATGTATAAAGTTTGGAACCCCTTTTAAAGGATGCATGTGCATGCTATACTATACGTTTTGGTTATGAGTGCTGAGAAAGATTTGAGGGGGAAATAAGTCGAAATTTGAACAGGTTAATGCCGTAGATTTCATCTACGTGACTGCATAATACGAGCAGGGATTAGTAGGTGTCAGGATCATTAACTTGTGCCTATACAGAAGTTAATGTGGGATAGTGACAGCACTAAATTCATAAAAGTAGAGGCAGTAGTTTGTTTTGCATGCTAGTGTATAAGTTTGGCTGTAACTGAAGATGTTCGAGAAGATATGTGTGGAGGTTCAAACCTGGCCCCCCCTACACATTAGCTAGGCTAATAAAGTAGAGATTTCTAGTTGAGTTTTATCATGTCTGAATATTATTATTATTATTATTATTATTATTATTATTATTATTATTATTATTATTATTATATTTATTTTCTTAAAGTAATTTGATCGGTGATTTTATACCGATATATCTTGAGTAATAGGGTAGAATATGACAGGTACACAATCTCGCCTCAAGGGGGAGAGATTAGGGGACATTGTTCTTTGGGTTAAAGGCTGACGTAACTGTGGTAAAAACGTACGACGGAAGAAATGTATGGTGGAACCCCAGACTCCTGGAGAGCTGAGGGGATTTTTGGTATAAGATAGCGGCTTAATTTGAGAAATAATTCTTGGACATAATGGTAGTATGAGCTGGTTCGAGCAGGTGTACCCTGCATTAGCTCAATTGTATGATTTTGTTGACTCGGTGACTGCCGATATTGAGTGCGTCAAATGGTCTCTCGCCGCTGTGCGAAGGGAAGATTTATTGCCCCAGAATGGGAAGGTCCTTGTGAGAGGGCAGCTGAGGGAAGTCGCTTGGCCGAGAAGTGTTTCTTTTTAAAACGGTGCAGTCTTCTGTGAGAATAAAGACAGAATATTTACGTAACTACCACACACGATCCACCAGCCATGATCTAAAGGCAATGTAGGAATTTATGACTGTTCTCTACATGATTAGACTGATTAGGGCTTGATTACAGTACCCTTGATGGAGACGACCAGAGTCTCAGGTTCGAACCTCAACAGAGCACAGAAGGGACCGATAGCTCGCTCAAGTAGCGGGTGCTACGAGATGAAATACAGCCATTTATATTTTGTGTTGTTGTATAGTATGTGTTCCTTTTTCAGGGTGTAATCTTGTTTTGTGATATGTACTGTTATGCGCGAATTTAGACTTGGTGAATTTTCACTGGTAGTTGTTGGAAGTGACGGGTTCCTGGTCGAGCCTGTGTTCGTTTGATTTTTATTTCATTTGTCTTCCAATTGGTGGAAACGCGTAACCTTATTTTCTTTTCCATGGTTTACATAAATATACTTTATTTCTCCAGTATACTTTTATTCACGTATAAAAATTTGGTGGCGGTAGATATCCTCTTCAGTCCCGAGCCTATTGATGCATTCGATGTGTTATATTTTGCTCAAATAATTTTAAAAAATTCGCCATGGAAAATTAGTGTGTTTCACCAAGTTGTTTTATTTGTGTAGCATTTATGCTACATTAGGACTCAGAGTTGACTTTCCTACCATTATTACTTTTTTCCTTAAATAATTTTGTTTTATTGTAAGTAGACAAAACCACATGTAGAGCATATGCTACATACGGACTGAGGAGGATATAAGGTAAATGACCACTCCGGGGTAGTTGAATTAGTGTAAGTAAATTTTAACTTCATGATATGGGATTCTGTCTCAGGGAATACTGATATTTGGAGGAAAATGGTTCGAATTGTAACTGTAAATAGGTAGTCTGTGTTATATTTTGTTGTGTGTAACACTCAACAGTTTTGATATCCAACGGGTGATAGACAGACAAAACCGATGGTATGAACGTAGTATGTCTACGAGTACGATCATCCTTTGGGGGTGTGTAATTGTTTTTGTTTTATGTAAAGTTAGGTATCCATCAGGTTGTTGGCTCGGATGGAAGTTTTTCCTTCATCTGAAATATTATTAGAAGTTGTGGTCATCCACATAGATATTTTAATGGAATGTGGATGATGTTAGCTGATGGATAATGGCACGGATGTTACTGTTGCTAAGTAATTGTCTTCATTTTGTCAACCTATATTACTTTACCAAGAATGTCATAGTGTGTATAGATTTCAACGAGCGCCTTAGTAAATTTGAAAAACTTATTTGTGCTATTTCTTTGCCGAAAAACAAGCATCCAAAAACCTCTTCCGTTCATTGTAGGCCTTTAAGTTAGTGTAAGTTTGATAGCCTCTACATGCCGCGAACGGACTTCGACCCTGAGGAGTCCGTGTTCAGACCTCAGGAACGGGAGAGTGGCTTTGACCTGGCCGTGCTGTATGGCCAATAATCCTAATGTGAGTGGATTAATGATACAATCCCAATGAGGGGAAATCGGCACAGGCCGAATAGGTCCCTTGACTGTCGACTCCCGTGGAGCATGGTCCCATGTGTTCGTGACCCGAAAGGGTTGGTTTTGGTGTCACATGGTCCCATGAATCATGGGGGACGGTGGGAAAGGTCCCAATACTTCAGTCTTCAAAAATAGAATACTGTATATTTTACCATACAAAAATAATATTTACCTCTCTTTATGTTGTTTGATAAACAACGACTATACTTAGTCGTGCCAGGTTTATCTCATTATTATTATTATTATTATTATTATTATTATTATTATTATTATTATTATGATGATTATTATTATTATTATTGTTGTTGTTGTTGTTGTTACGGAGTTATCCGGTGAAAGAAGGTGCGGGCTAGAATGGGTCTAACTACAAGGCCACAAGATGAATTTAAAATTTCAATAAAGGTTATATTTTCAAAATTATCAAAACTTAACAAGATTTAACTAAGAGCTTTAGACTTCAACAAAAACCAGCGAGTCAAACAATAACCAACTATCCGGTCCAAGACCAAGAAAACAATTTTCCACTAGGTGGAATAACAATGAAAGGCAGGTACAAGGATAATTTTACCAGTTCAGGGATTTCTTACAAGTTTTGGGCTTCGAGCCCCACTTTCACAATCCTAGAGCTATTAGCCCAACTTTACCAAGGTACAAATTTGAACAAAGGGGCAGAAAACCCCATCATACCAAGGAGCACTTGCTCCTAATTACCATGTTAAGCCTCCTATAGGCCCCCATCAAAATACAAGAAAGAGCAGACCCGCTCTTGATTTTACAAGCCTATCAAAGGCCACAACAAACTTCACTTCTAACTGCCCTCAAGGCACACTTACAATGAGACAGGGGTATCTTGAACCCAACCTACGAGGCTTGAATAGCAAATTACAGGTTAATTAAATGGCCCAAACACAAAATGAATGGAGGCGCGTACTTGCACTCTTACACTAAGGCTTGTTAAAACCTATGTGGCGCTAGGCCGATAACACAGGGGCTAATACCAAGCTAGGGAGGTGACGCGTATGAGGAAACTTTAACACATTAAGGAAGAATAGAAACGGTCACGAAAACGTAGTCACCTCAATTTCAAAATGAAGGGAAGCTCGAGAAGGTAAAGCACTCTCTATCCCCGAATTATAGTTCAAGTTGTGTGAAGTTCTTACAAGGATGGAAAAGGCTTCCATATTTAAAGATATAGGTTACATATTAAAGGTTTAGAACCTTCCCCGCGAGTTAAACTGCTGAGCTAGCAAGAAATAAAGATGTTGTTGAAGAGCTGCTGCCGGTAGAACGAGGCGCTTCCTGCCCCCTGCTACATATTCACACACTGAGAAAGATGTTATACGAATGGCCCGGAGACAAGAAAATCAGCAGTTTTACACCCTCGTGGGAAATTCGAGACCTTTCAAGAATGATAACAACACACCCCCAAACGTTTATTGGTTACAGTACACAGTTATATACAAAATTGAAGAAGATAGCCCCGATTGGCCGAAAATTAATTAAAGAAATTCGTGATTGGCTATGTTCAAAACTGGCGGAAAGAAAGGTTTAATATTGCCAACCCTCCATTGACATAACAAAATTTAGTAAAGACAAAACCTATGAATACAAAATTTCTCCAAGAAAGTTCATTCCTTTACACCAGAGTGCGTTATCATAGTTTTTGGTAGAGACATCTGTTAGAGAATGTCCACACTTCTTGATCAATGAAAAACAAAAGCAAATCAGAAACACACAGTGATATCTTCTGATAACCAGTAGAGTTAGTTCAGTTGTTGCAGTTCAGTGTTTCTCCTATAGAGAAGTACTTTAAGGCGGAAAATTCAAATGTGCGGCGTAGAGGTGTACCGACCGGTAAAATTATTATTATTATTATTATTATTATTATTATTATTATTATTATTATTATTATTATTATTATTATTATTATTATTATTATTATTATTAAGGATATATAGAGGAACATCCGGTGCCACCGACTCCCGATCATTCGTTGAAATTATGCTCCATGGTACCATGTGAATTTAGTGTATACAGCACGTTAGGAAGGAGTGAGCTTCAATGATATTATCATGTTGACCTGTCCGACTCGTTTGCTGAACGTCCAGCGTACTGCCATTCGGTTCAGAGGGTCCCGGGTTCGATTCCCGGCCGGTTCGGGGATTTTAACCTTAATTGGTTAATTCCAATATCACGGGGGCTGGGTGTATGTGTTGTCTTCATCATCATTTCATCCTCATCACGACGCGCAGGTCACCTACGGACGTCAAATAGAAAGACCTGCACCTGGAAAGCCGAACCCGTCCTGGGATATCCCGGCACTAAAAGCCATACGCCATTTCATTTTCATCACGTTGACCATCTTAACTTCAGTCAGCTTCATTACTCCTGCACTTTTTATATTTCCTTCACTGACGTCTGTTCTTTACAGCTAGGGCCATCTGAATATAATGTGTGTTTCACATTAGTATTTCTAAATTTGTATATCAAATTTGTTTGATAGCGAATAAGGGTACCAATAATAAACCCTCATTCTAATACGATTAGCGTAGTGCCGCGACAATTCTTATTGGAACGTTTTTAGCCACGTGGATCAAAAATAACTGTGCAATATCCACAGAAATTTGAAGTATGAAAACCCAGCAATAACCAAAACTTTGTGTCCGAACATCTAAACAAATATCGAGAACACGAATAGAAATGGTATGAATAGTATTTTGAAACATTCGCGCTTCAAGGTATACACTATTCTCCCTGTCCCTCTTTAAATTGCGTAAATAGAGAGGTATATTGTAATAGAATGTGTGTCTAGTAGATAAGAGGCAGGTAAGTTGCAAGACCTCTCCTACTATCCAGATTTTCTGCTATGGTAGCACAGTAAATATTACCACACTATTTGCATAACACATTTTTCTGTACCGAGTTCGACAATAAATAGAAAATAGCTGCCTCCTTTTGATTTTTCCACATTACCTACTCTCAAACTCGTGTCATTCTTGTTCAGTATGAGATTATTTCTCCCCTTCACAACAATAGCAAGGTTAGGTTTAAGTTACTTGTATTATTTTTTCTTTTACCAATATTTCCACAAAACACTGGTTTCATATTAATAACCTGTTTACTCTACCTATTATAATAGGTATAATATAATTACAAGATACAGGCTGAAACAGACGCGAATAGCACACCAGGATAATGTAAATAAACGCCGTTGAAAGAGAGGACACATGTGCGCAAAACAGGAACAGAGTCCTTTCAGAAATATTCGTACGAATGCATCTGCTACAGAGGAACAACTTCATAAAAGGCAATTTACTTTATCTAAATACTCCTGATGCTGATAAAAATGTACGTGTTAAGTTTGACTCCGTCAGTACAGGTCAGAGAGGGCGTGTCCCACTTAACGCCATTTCTGAATTATTCTTTTAGGACGTTTAAATATGACAAAAGACTGTAATACAGCATATCACTGGATGAGGAATACAATAAAAGTCAATAAAATAGCTTTCTTGAGAGATTGTCACGTACTAGTACCCGTAATTGTAACTGGAAGTTTGAAGTGTTTGTGTCTCATCTGTATATACTAGCCAATATTTTTCTATTCATTCTCTTCCAAAATACATAATGTGAAACTAATACCAGAAAGATCCCTTTTCACAATTTAAAACTACATAATATAAATTAAATAAAAAATTCAAACGGTAGCCAAATACCTTACCTGTCTTTCGTCGAGAACTAGACGTACGTTTGGTTCAGTTACAGAGCATATGTTGTTTGTTCGCTTGCATATTCACTGTTCTTCATTATTCTGAAATGGAAGAAAATATTCAAGAATATTATATTTATAAATTCGCCATGAACATTATCCAATAATAATATATGCCAGCTTCGGATATCGAAATAATATTCAAGACGTACAGTTAAGTACGTTGACCATCTGAGGGCAGAGGACACTTCCTGATACAAAAATCAACGGCTGAAAATTTATATTGCACTGAGTTAAGGCACGACCTAAAAATAACACATTTATGTGTAATAATATAAGGAGAGTTCCACAATATATCTAGAGAAAATCTGCAGTTCGAATTGTATCTATTTTGAATATATATAGCGAATAACTACAAAAAAATGATACCGAGCATTTTAGCCGTGCGGCTAGGGGCGCAAGGCTGTGAGCCTGCATTCGGAAGATAGTGGGTTCGAACCCCACTATCGGCAGCCCTGAAGATGGATTTACGTGGATTCACCATTTTCACACCAGGAAAATGCTAGGACTGTACCTTAATTAAGGCCACGGCTGCTTCCTTCCCACTCCTAGCCCGTCCCTATACCATCGTCACCAAAAGACCTGTGTCGGTACGACGTAAAGCAAAAATGGTAAATTGTACGTAATGACAATAAATGTGTTAAAATATAAAATTAAACAAATGCATACGCATGCATAACCTATTCAGATAATAAAACATTCAGCATGGAATTGAACTCATATTTTTGAATTTTAACTCCTCGGGGTGTAGTCTCTCAGTATGTCAGAGTGACACAGTTGCCTCCGTTGATTGTGTGGTCTGTGGTCTAACGTATTAGGAATATATTTCAGAGCGCTATTCCTATGAATTTATATGCAAATGCGAGTGCACGTAGTTGAGATAAAATGAAAATGATGACCCGAAGAGGAAAGAATTTTGACGATAGACAGCTGTTGATTGGTTGATGTTGTGGATATTCTTGAACAGGTTTGGTCGATAGAGAAATGACCTAAAATTACAGCAATTAACACTTTGTCTTTTTATCTACTTCTTCCGTAGAAGAGTCCGCTTGGTTTTGTTTCCTTTGTTGGCAAGTATGCTAAGAGGCTAGTTAGGATCGTGAATTACCATTTATAGTGAGCGACAGTCGGAAGAGTAAAATATAAGTGAAATGAGTATCTGAACTTTGATTCATTTTGTTTAATTCAGTATGGACATAAAGTAAAAGCAAATATCGCCAACCCCCAAGTAGCTGAGTGTGTCTAATTTGAATTTTCTAATATTTTTCTGACCTCTTTCTTTTAGTCTTTCTTAGTTATTACACTTTTTAAGGAAATATAACATGTACAGTCTGCAACACCATGATTACATTTTTTTTTGTTATTTGCTTTACGTCGCACCGACACGGATAGGTCTTATGGCGAAGATGAGGCAGGAAGGGGCTAGGAGTGGGAAGGAAGCGGCCGTGGCCTTAATTAAGGTACAGCCTGGTGTGAAAATGGGAAACCACGGAAAACCATCTTCAGGGCTGCCGACAGTGGGGTTTGAACCCACGATCTCCCGAATACTGGATACTGGCCGCACTTAAGCGACTGCAGCTATCGAGCTCGGTGATTACATTTTATAAGAGAGTGCGAAATCAACGTGGACGATGACCTCTTATATTACGGAACATTGTCACGATTTAGAGGAAGTTTATGTTTAAGGATCAATGTCTGTTGCTGAGTGGAGGCAGAATGCGTTGTTTCTGTACGGAATGAAAATACACGAAGCTGACAATGATAAGCTTTGCATGGTGGCGAGAGGAGGTTGTCGACCTTCCTCCTCAAGATGTGAAATTCTCTATACTCTTGCGTTTACTGTCGAACCTCGATATCTCGAAGCGATCGTGAATCTCCATTACTCGAATTTTCAGTATCTCGAGGTAACTTAAATTTCCTGGCCGTTTGTCATATTCTTCGCGTGTATTTATTTCTCTATTACTCAAAATTCGGTTACACGAATTTCTCGATTTCTCGAAGTTAACATTTCCTCCCATCAAGCAAAAGAATACTCTGTAATTCGAATTTTGTGCAACATTATCTCTGTGATACGGCATTTTTGGTCTGTGAGAAACAATTAACAAGTAAAGAAAGGTTTACAGTGATGCTGGGAGCTAATATGATGGGAACCGATAAACGAAAACTTCTATTGATCGCAAAATCGGCAAAGCCCCGCTGTTCCTTGGGTGTGATTTAATTACCGGTTACGTACGAAAGCAACCACCCGAAGTCGCGGATGACAAGCTTGATTTATGAACCTCGGCTGCGTGGTATTGACGAGAAGTTTCAAAGTGAAGGAGGGAAGGGTTAACAGTAACAAACAGAAGAGACTACGGTTTCTTTCCAAAGGTGTTAACGAAGGTATGCTTCTTGTTTTACTACTGTATGTACTGTATCCTGTCTTCTAAAAAGTTCTTCTTTAAGTCTTCTTAAAGTGATGCCGTAAAATAGTGTTTGATTGTTTATCTTTAGGTGCTGTTAAAAATAATGTACTCAGTATAAGCCCGTATATACATATGATTCAATATGTGCTATACATGCTCAAAAACGGTATTCTCTATATCTAGAAATTTCGATAAATCGAAATGAAATTTACCTCCCGAGATGATTCGAGATATCTAAGTTCCATTGTACTACGAAAATGTAGAGAGTGCTGGTTGCACCCCCTAGCCGTCCGTATGAGCCACCTATCTCCGAAGAGATAGATAGTTAGAGAGCTACCGATACCGGTATGCTTTTGCGCTTCGCTTAATAGCAGGTTGGAAGTTATGAATTTTGAAATGTAACATATTAAAATTTTTGCTGAAATTGACTAGTAGCTCGTGCCTTCTCCCCATGGTGGGGCTGGCACAGCGAGTTTGTACGGAATACCGCGTATGGCTATTCAAGTCAACCAAAACTTGCCATATAAACCTGCAAATCTCTCCTCTCAGCGCAAACTCAGCAGACCAAACCGACCCACTTCCACCGCACACTAATCCACCTACTGCCATACCTCTACCTAGCCCCGACGGTCACCCTCTGAGTAGCACCGAAACTTTGAACGCGGTCCTCCTAGGAGTTTGACCACTTTCCAGTGCTTTCATCCCACCCCTCCCTAACACACATCTCAGTACGTATCCTATACACCCACCCAGCCAAAAAATATGGATAACCCCGGTGGACCGAGTAGTTAGGGCCAATATTCTGATTTCTCACTACCCCTTACAATTACCTTTAATCATACCTGCCCCCGTAACGAAAGCAATGATTTCATCATTGATATTTTGGTTGGGTCTTGTATATCATAAATTCCTCTTACTGCTGCTGTTGCTGCTCTTTCCATCACATGTATTTTGAACGAAGATCCTGACGTTTGTAGAGTGATGCCGAGGTAACGAAACTTAGTTACTGTAGTCAAGTCCACTCCTGCATATGAAATTCTATCTGTCGCTGCTATTCATCCTCCTTTTCTGAAAACCATATAGACCGTCTTGTCCTTGTTAACCTGGAAGTCGTTTTTATCGGCCCATTCCTGTAATCTATCTACCGCGATCTGGAGGTCTTCTCTGTTCCTAATATCTTGTCATCTGCGTAGGTATAAAGCACTGTCGATAGATTATCTGTTATTTTTGTGATGTCTGTTGTAGCTACGTTAAAAAGCGTAGGGCTAATGGGGTCTCCTTGTAACACACCGTTCGTTTGAGTGATGGGCCAGTTTATACAGTACAAAGACAACATTGAGATACACTGACTGACAGAGCAAATGCAACACAAAGAAGGAGTGGTTCCAAAGGGATGAAAGTTGGGGAAAAAACAGGGACGGCACGGACGAATAATTGATGTTTATTTCAAACCGATATGCAGGTTACACAATGCGCACGGCATCGACTCAGTAGGATGTAGGACCACCGCGAGCGGCGATGCACGCAGAAACACGTCGAGGTACAGAGTCAATAAGAGTGCGGATGGTGTCCTGAGGGATGGTTCTCCATTCTCTGTCAACCATTTGCCACAGTTGGTCGTCCGTACGAGGCTGGGGCAGAGTTTGCAAACGGCGTCCAATGAGATCCCACACGTGTTCGATTGGTGAGAGATCCGGAGAGTACGCTGGCCACGGAAGCATCTGTACACCTCGTAGAGCCTGTTGGGAGATGCGAGCAGTGTGTGGGCGGGCATTATCCTGCTGAAACAGAGCATTGGGCAGTCCCTGAAGGTACGGGAGTGCCACCGGCCGCAGCACATACTGCACGTAGCGGTGGGCATTTAACGTGCCTTGAATACGCACTAGAGGTGACGTGGAATCATACGCAATAGCGCCCCAAACCATGATGCCGCGTTGTCTAGCGGTAGGGCGCTCCACAGTTACTGCCGGATTTGACCTTTCTCCACGCCGACGCCACACTCGTCTGCGGTGACTATCACTGACAGAACAGAAGCGCGACTCATCGGAGAACACGACGTTTCGCCATTCCCTCATCCAAGTCGCTCTAGCCCGGCACCATGCCAGGCGTGCACGTCTATGCTGTGGAGTCAATGGTAGTCTTCTGAGCGGGCGCCGGGAGTGCAGGCCTCCTTCAACCAATCGACGGGAAATTGTTCTGGTCGATATTGGAACAGCCAGGGTGTCTTGCACATGCTGAAGAATGG
Source organism: Anabrus simplex (assembly GCF_040414725.1). Taxonomy (NCBI): domain Eukaryota; kingdom Metazoa; phylum Arthropoda; class Insecta; order Orthoptera; family Tettigoniidae; genus Anabrus; species Anabrus simplex. The sequence continues at coordinate 298,848,711 of NC_090267.1, forward strand.
CGGTTGACGTGGCGTGCGGGGCTGCCACCGCTTGGCGGCGGATGCGCCGATCCTCGCGTGCTAACGTCACTCGGGCTGCGCCTGGACCCCTCGCACGTGCCACATGTCCCTGCGCCAACCATCTTCGCCACAGGCGCTGCACCGTGGACACATCCCTATGGGTATCGGCTGCGATTTGACGAAGCAACCAACCTGCCCTTCTCAGCCCGATCACCATACCCCTCGTAAAGTCGTCTGTCTGCTGGAAATGCCTCCGTTGACGGCGGCCTGGCATTCTTAGCTATATACGTGTCCTGTGGCACACGACAACACGTTCTACAATGACTGTCGGCTGAGAAATCACGGTACGAAGTGGGCCATTCGCCAACGCCGTGTCCCATTTATCGTTCGCTACGTGCGCAGCACAGCGGCGCATTTCACATCATGAGCATACCTCAGTGACGTGAGTCTACCCTGCAATTGGCATAAAGTTCTGACCACTCCTTCTTGGTGTTGCATTTGCTCTGTCAGTCAGTGTATAATAGCAGTGACATTCCTTTTGCAGTCAACAAATTAAATCCGTAAATCCGTAGCACTTCATTGGACATAGTAGGGAGCTTGAATATTCTATAATGAAATGAAGTTGGCGTATATTTGTAGCGAAGTTTAGTACCTGTTTAGGTTCTCAAAGATTACCAGTACTTTGGTAACAGATGAGCAACCACCTTTTCAAATGAAATTTTATTTATATAAAATCGTAACGACCGTATGTCTGTATTTTGATTAATGATTATTTTGGCAAAATTGTGTTTTAGTAAATCGTTTCAGGTGTAATAATGTCCACTACTTTTTAGCTTTGGTGTCTGTTTCCTTGTATGAGTTCTTATTACTGAAACTACTGGATGTGTTGAAACCAAACTTCATACTTTGAGTCTAAATATCCATGGGTAGGTTTAAGGTCAGTATGATTTCAAAATCTCTGAATGGACTGGAAGTTTATAGGAAGACCAAAACAGTGATTTTACTCTCCCAAAAAATATTCATGATCAACATTAATGTATTATTACTTTCTTGCAAGTTTCTTTACGTCGCCACGATGCGAATAGGTCTTAATGCGACGATGGGATAGGTAAACTCAAGGAGTGGGAAAGAATCAACCGTGGCCTTAGTTAAGGTACAGCCATTTTCACATCAGTTGAGCTGTAGGTTTTAGAGTTAAACTGTTAATAATGTGTTTTATGTCAGACAGTGAAATAGGTCTTGCAATAAATCATAGACTCCATAAACGTAATCTGTATGTGGCCTCAGGTGTTTGTAGAACTAATAAAAAAAAACAATTTTGCTTAGATATTACAAGATGATAACAGCCAGTTCATACATCACAAAGACAATATTGAGATATAATTGCAGTGACATTCCTTTTGCTGTCAACAAATTAAATCCGTAAAACTCTCTATGAAACCGATTGCGATGTGAATTGCTTCGTGGTTGCTTCTTTTACTTAGAATTCTACTTAGTGTGAATTGACCGTTAATCCTGGATTTCCAGACCGGGATCGCTAACTCTCCATCAGATAGCTGTTCTCATAGGCTGACTGGACTTCGGACCAGGTCTCAGATCTAGATGAAAATCCCTGACCTGGTCGGGAATCGAATCTGGGGAATCCGGATGTTTTTTACAGTTGGCTATGCGTCGCACCGACATGGATAGGTCTTATGGCGACGATGGGACAGGAAAGGGATACGAATGAGAAGGAAGTGGTCGTGATTTTAAGGTACAGTCCCAGCATTTTCCTGGTGTGAAAATGGGAAACCGCGGAAAACCATCTTCAGGTCTGCCGACATGGGGCTTGAACCCACTATCTCCCGGATGCAAGCTCACAGCTGCGCGCCCCTAACCACACGGCTAACTCGCCCGGTAATCCGGATGGAAGACATGTTCATTGCCTTTACGCCGGCAAAGGAGTACATTATGTTGAAAATAATAGAGATATCTGAAGGAATCATTTCAGAGAATATCTTTGAAAGTATAGGAAAATTAACCCAGTTTATATAATCTGTGGATTACCATTTCTTGAATTCACCAGCCATAGGACCCAGCTATGAAGCAGTGTTTGTAAAATTCTAGTCAGATAATAATACCGACAATTTCATGACAACATTTAGTAGAAATAAGTCATAACTTCATTTGCAGAGACGAAGAAAGCCACAATTAAACTGGATGACAAATAACAACTGTATATTATAGAAAGAAAGAACGAAAGAAAGTAAGCCCTTTGGTGTCGGCTGCCTGCCTCTTACCTAGAGACTTGCGTTCGATTCTCAGGTAGGGCCTACTCCAGAAATGTTAGTTGCAGACTGAAGAGTGGAATGAGAATCACTCAGCCTTTTGAAACCAACTGTGGAGTTATCTAATATGAGCGACAATGGCCCGTTTACAGAAGCCAAGGATGACACACTGACTACGAGCCTGTTATAATCTACAAGCCATCTACCTGGGCTGCAGCTATCTTTGCTGTTGTGCCACGGGTTTATTTTGTATATTCAAGAGAGCACATCGTTACAAACCTGAACGTTCAGTAATATGAATTGATTTTATGCTCAGCTCTTGAATGTCTGAAAGTGTACTAACTCACCTAATTTGATTTCTCTTCAGGGGTCAATTATTCATGAGTTATGATGAATTGAGTAAGAAGGTACGACGGTAATAACAAACCACTTGTTGCACACGACTTTAACTACGCTGAATACAAGTGGAATGAAGACACTGGTTCTCGTTAACCTCTTCATTTGGATGGAGATTCAACTGTCAAGATAAGGGAATCAGCACTGAATTAAAATAAAATAACTTTGGCAAATATGATAGTGTTAATACTTCTACCAGAAGTTACTGCAAAATTATTTCTGTCAAAGAAAACTTATGTAGAAAAGTATTCTTCCTTAATTTCACGGAAGAGTAATTATGAACTTCGGTTAAATTTTATATTGACATATATAATTTCTTTCTAATTCCCAAATTTTGCACTTATGGTTACGCAAGTTCTACCAGCTGAAGAAAATATAACAGAGTTGTATGTTTTATCCACATCGTCTATAATTACAGAATAGGCCTAGTTAATCTAGGCCTACATCTAGCTCAACTTCGCACAATATTAGATATAGTCGTGGATATCTGTTTTTAAATATTTCTGTCATACGTATCAAGAACTAATTCAGTTCCAAAATTGGAAGTATTTCTTGCGATGATTCAATATGTTGGTCCTAGTGACTGATAGTACCTCACCGAAATGTGATGATATTAAATACTGTAAATACTATTATGAAAAAACTTACATTTTTATTCTATATCCATCTTCGCATGAACGATTTTAATCGTATATTTTTCTAAAACATTAGACTTACGTTTTCCACAAAACGTGTGTTCCCCTATTGAAACGTTATGGAGGGAATATTCATGTTTAATAATGCCGTAGTTTTCTTCAAATGTAAGTTGGTGGTAGTCCTATATATATTTTTTGGTAGGTAGGCCTACTTACAGTAATGAAAGTGGGACATCGCTGTCAACTATGTCAATATACCTAGCCCGTGTGATTTCTGAGTAAAATCAACGTACTGTGAATATTAGATAAAATATAAAACCAGAAATTGTACGTCGACAAAACTGATCAAACAGGTTTCATTTCAATATTAATTCTTTCAGAAATAGAAAATAATATTCAGCAAACTTATTTCAAGGATTTAGATCAAATGTGAAGCCGTAAAATTACAGAGATTAAACACACACCCAGCTTCCCCAGTGAAGGGAGTTAACACATGAGATAACGGAAACACGTAATGTTATACTGAAATGTAATGTCATTCACATATATTTTTGTTATCAATTAAGTAAGACGCCAAACCTCCGGATCTCTTAAGGTCTCCTAAGTTAACCAACATTGGATACTATAACCCAGAAGTTCTCACGCTGGGCAACAGGCGCCCAGCACTGGAAGCGGGCGGACAAGCAGGTAGTCCCGTAGGAGACCTGCGCGTCGTGATGAGGATGAAATGATGATGAAGACAACACATATACCCAGCCCCCGTGCCATTGGAATTAACCAATTAAGGTTAAAATCCCCGAGCCGGCCGGGAATCGAACCCGGGAACCTCTGAACCGAAGGCCAGTATGCTGACCGTTCAGCCAACGAGTCGGAGAGGCAGGCGATGAGCGTATGCTATTCAACCACAGTAACGTTATGATTACGTCACAGGCCATGAAGGTTGGGCGAAGTTCTCCCAGTCTCACTCGATCATTGCGGCGATACCCGAGTTTCAAATGGAGGCGGAAAATAATGAAAGAAAGAGGGCAGAAATCCACGTCATTTTCAGTTTACATTGGAAAGTAAATACTTTTTTTTTTTTTTTTTTTTTTTTTTTTTGCTAGTTGCTTTACGTCGCACCGATACAGATAGGTCTTATGGCGACGATGGGACAGGAAGGGGCTAGGAGTTGGAAGGAAGCGGCCGTGGCCGTAATTAAGGTACAGCCCTAGCATTTGCCTGGCGTGAAAATGGGAAACCACGGAAAACCATTTTCAGGGCTGCCGACAGTTGGGTTCGAACCTACTATCTCCCGAATACTGGATACTGGCCGCACTTAAGCGACTGCAACTATCGAGCTCGGTGAAAGTAAATACCTACGCCCTCACTCGTGATAAAACTCCCTCGCTATTTAGAGGCTATTGTTATCATTGGACGCCTGTTAAGTTTTAAATACTATTTTCAGAAATTCAGTGAAAAGGCAAAGTTACACAACACTACAAAACTGTGCAAAATCAAGCATTAAACTTGTTGAATTATGTAATTATATTACTTTTAGATTCATGAATAACAGAAAATGTACTTTGTTAATGAAAATACTGTCATTCCCATCCAAGGAATTGTAAATTGTAGCTTGTACGCTTGTACCTTTGTGGACTCCAACACAAAAATTATAAAGTGCACTTTTCTTAGAAAGAATAAAATTTTATGTAAATAAAACAGTCCCGCAGGCGCCCAGCACTGGAAGCGGGCGGGCAAGCGGGTAGTCCCGTAGGCGACCTGCGCGTCGTGATGAGGATGAAATGATGAAGACAACACATATACCCAGCCCCCGTGCCATTGGAATTAACCAGTTAAGGTTAAAATCCCCGACCCGGCCGGGAATCGAACCCGGGAACCTCTGAACCGAAGGCCAGTATGCTGACCGTTCAGCCAACGAGTTTATATCGAGTGCAGTATAAATCGACCGTAATATCTTGAGTCAATTTTCTTGCGATCACAGCGTTTTATTTTAAAAACTCTGCCCGAATCAGCATTTCACTGAGAAGTGGAGGAGAGCTTCGTAATCACAATTGAACGTCACTGTTACCTTTTCTGCAAAGTGTGTTCGCTCTCTTGTTTCACTGAGATATGTTTGCTACGTAAGTTGCCTGCATTTACGTCAGGCCAGCCCGGCCGCACTGGGCTAGCCTCAACGGGAGCCCAGGTGAGCATCTCTGTTATAACCCCTTGTACGGGTAGCCCGAGCGCTGCTTGTTGGAGGAGCTACTACTAAAAAATGTTTTCATTCCGTACTCTGAAGGGGTAAGATAGGCCTTTGAGAAGGCGATGCCTTCTCTCAGATCAAAGAGATTTCAGTTTGTGAAGGAGATGCATGGTGAATGTGAGGGGATTTGCGGCCGTAGCCTGTACCAAGAATAGTCTGGCATTCGCCTTAGTGCAGGATAATGGGAAACCACAGAAAACGATTCTCAAGACAGCCGACAGTGGTGACCAGCCCCTCTCAGTCTCACGACTACAGAGGTGCACCGGTCCTCCGCTCGGTTGGTCGGTCGGAGTGCAGAGCTGCCCGGCCACTGTCCAGCCGTGGACACATGTAGGCCTAAGCCTACTCTGCAACCACCGACCTTGGAGGAGGAACTAGTTAACCTACCGCAACTGAACATCGGACGTGAGTGCCTGATCGCTGGATCCAGGTATCACTAGGGAGCATTTACTAGACCATCATCGTCCAGGTTTGGATGGGACTCTAACATTCCTTACACATCAAACTCCAACCGACAACATCGCTTTCTCTAGGAACAACTGCCCAGACGTTCGCTAATCATGACAGTCATATCTGGTGTCTCAAGCTGAGTAGTAGCAAACAGAGGGAATGGAAGACACGAATTATTCCCTGTGCAATCTGAGCCAGCGTGCACTACAAACTAAAGCGAGAATTTGAATAAAGCCGGGTTGAGTGAGAGATAGGGCAGCGGTGGCCTTGTTAGAGTTCCTAGCCTGCTTAGACTCATTGCGATGCAGTTGATGGCGCTCAGATGCGGTAGCTTCTTGTCATTGGAGTTATTGACCCATATATAGTTCCTAACGATCAGAAGTTCTGGTGCCTCGATGTTTCTGAAAACCGCAGAAGTAGTTAGAGGGACGTAACAATTATTATTATTATTATTATTATTTATTATTATTATTATTATTATTATTATTATTATTATTATTATTATTATTATTATTATTATTGTTTCGTATAGGCCAGCTAAGGACCACGACATTCAACTATTGCATGTTGGAATGGGCTTTGATGTTTGCCCAGTAGTTGCGCATCCTCGGGCTGTGTTGCTCCTTCCTCTCCTTTGTCCAAAGGGCGCCAGTCTTCTTTGTTGGTAATCTGTTCTGGAACTTCTTATGTTTAAGCATCTTCCTGAGTGCTGTACGATCCTGTAAGATTCCTTCTGTTATTCCCAGTTCCTGTAGATCTTTATCCACTTCCATCAACATTACCATTATTATTATTATTATTATTCCTGTTTGAATTTTTCAATTTAGAGGGGTCGGCACTTAATATGGACTTGGCGCGGTGTTGCGGCCGGTGTGTTCACACTACTGCGTGTTTCTGTGTTGGTTAGTAGTGTGATCAGTTATGTGTAGATCAGGGCCTCTCAAACGCCCAAAATCTCACGCGTGCAGATCGAGGCGCAAGAGCTCCGTGCACTGTGCATCAGTGCGGCTCGGCAATGGCTCGGATCAACGCTTCGTCTCTGGGCCACTCGGCTAAGCTCGGCTCTACTCGGCTCAACTCAGTCCGGATTTGGAGCGCTACGGCGCAAGTGGGGCAGAGGGAGACAGGCGGAGCGAGCGAGACAGGCGTGCGGAAAGAGAGAGTAAGCGCTATTGCTACAAATCGAGGAGTGGGGGTCTGCACTCTGGTCAACCAAGCCAAGTCCTATTTTGCACCGTGCACACTGCATGCACCACGCGCATGAACCCTGAGAGGCCCTGGTGTAGATGAAGGAAAATGTATTAAGATAAACAGAAACTCTGTGCTCGGGCAAGTGGAATTAACCATATGCGGTTAAAATCTGCGGCCCGGCCTACAATCGAACCCAGGGCCCAATGAACCGAATATCAGTACGCTGATCAGTACCAAGGAGCCAGATTATTATTATTAATTAAAATCAAGAAAATATCGATGGGAAAGAGAGATAATTGATTGAGATCAGAAATAAATCGAGATATGATAACAGTAAACTAAGTTCAACAATACGATAAGTTGCCGTCCTGAAAGTATTTCGGCGTGTTTCCATATTTCGGAAACCACTATCAAATTTTTACCGCTTAATCCCTCCTGGTGGGAAAGACACTTCATCACGTTCGGCAACGAAGTATGGTGAGACATTTAGTCCAAGTTATTTTATCAAAATTAAACATTCTCCTGTCATGGATAAAGTAGAACAAAGTATCTGGGTATGGTTATTCATCGTAGTCATTAAACCCGTTGTAAATATCATCTAAGCATATCATTTTGCTTAAAACCATCACGGTCTATTTATCAGCTTCCCGAGAATTTCCAGAAAGGTGTTATAGTTCCTATTGCAATCTTCCTCTGAGAACTTAAGTGTGTATATTTGCAAGGTAATGGAAAACGCTCACGAAGTGATACAATTTTATCGGTCGGCATGCTCAGCGTTTTCTTCTAATGGCTGACGTGAAACCAGGCGGTGACAATAGGAATTTACGGTGAATGTAATCCCCTTAAGAGAGTTCAATCGAGTAAAATTCCGATCATTTTAAAGAGAATAAAGCACTCTCAAGTTGACCTCCCGTAAGTGAACCTTAAATTTCTTTAATGGGTATGATCCATCTCAGCGACATCCACGAAACTGCCATTCTTACCCCTCTCACTTCATTGTTACTTGCCCACTTTTACTCCACAGAGCATGATGATTTGTAATGTCCAGTGAGAGAAGGAGCTGCATCACACGTTCATAGAAGAATTTTAGGATTAAAATCTATTTAATTCTCACTGCCTATATAATAGTTAGAGCATTTTACTTATGAAGTTAAATGTGACATATTTACGAGTATGTTAAAATATGAATTTTCAATTCATCTAACTCGAGGGATATGTTGCTGAAAACAGCATATGCAATTATTAAATTTACTAAAGGTAGTGATGATTGGTAACATCCATGATTACAATATTACACGTTTAAACAGCTCGCTTCCTAAATCCATATCTAGTGAGATATACTGCAGTGTGCACAACGCACGTTTCTTCTAGCAAGGGCTAGAAAATGTTTGTTAGTTTGTCATCCTTGGTTTTGACAATATGAAAGTGACTGGAGTACGAGCAATGATGGTAACAGCATTCCCAACAAAACGAGTCCCTATGGGGCATGGTGTGAAAATATTGCTCATCAGGTCACTTGGTATATCGATACCTTAAAGGATACTAGTTCTATGTCCACTAATAACAAGTTGTGGGAAATCGCAAAACTAAACTTTAAATTGATATTTCGTTATAATCGATTGTTTCTATATGCTATTACACTGATTTTTTATGAAGCATAATGCATCTGAGCCGTAATTCCAAAGAATTTGTGTGAAAATTCTCAATATTTTCTTATTTTAATGTGTTTTTGCACTTAAGTCGTGACATAGCACAACTGAGCACTAGCAAGTGCTACCACTTGTGGACATAGTACTAACAGTTTTATTATGTGTCACAAAGACACAAAGGCTGTAACAGGATATTTTCAACAAATACAATATTTTAACCGCAAGGAAAAACATTTATGACATTTTATCACTTTGAATGCAATAAAATGTACAATGGAATATCAAACGTAAAAAAACAAAAAAAAACCACACAGAACAGAAAGATCACCCCTTGGTACATTCTAATCATCCTTGGCCGCTGTCGGTGTCCATACAGCTTCAACGCAGACATCCTTTAACGAAGGCAAATTTTTGATGAAGCCCTTGTAATCAGATGGGATTACACCATTCTTCATCAGATTCAACAAATCTTTCTTTTTCTTAATTGAAATGGGCAGCTGAGCATTGTTTTTTAATTTCAGAGAAATGTTTGCCCAATCAATTTTACATGGATTCATCACAATATCGTGGAAATCGCCCTTCACACCGTACTTGAAGTGAATTGTCGAACAATTTTCTTGGAAACGAAACCACTTTACGTGGAGTCAATTAACTTTCTTATTCATATAATCACTTGTTCATTTCTTCATGACTTGTTTTGTCAGCTGTTCTAATTCGTACCCGCTGTTGTGGCTCGGTTGAATGATAGTGTAAGGCCAAGGCTTCTTTCTGGCCATTTCTATTACAAGTTATTTTCGAAACAATAATACTCGTCGAACACTGTTTGTTGGTGTTCTCGAGTAATGTTCGTTAGGCATCTAAACCTACATGTAAAGTCATCCAGCTTCACAGCCTTGGGTGGAATAATTCGGTCACTTACGTCGCTGTAACTCTTGCCAGCCAGCCGATTTACCTGTTTGACGTGTCTCTTCCAGTTTGCAGGGTCTACAAAACGTCATCTTTACCGCTTCCAACTCATCCAACCACCTGCACAATTGATCTACCTCTGTTCTCATTTCTAATCATATCCAAAATAAATACATTAACACAGCCTTCAGTACAAATATGAGGTTTTTATTGTTTTCGTAGATAGAGAATGAGTTTAATAAGATGATAACTTACCGCTGTAGTGTGTAGTATAAAAGCAGTCTTCACAGTCAATATTGACACCATGTCACTCATTCACGATTAACACCTACAGCTATTATGCGAGCCAGAACAATTACAATATCACTCACAAATTGCTGTACTGGACCGCCAAAACAACAAGTACCAAGGCCAATAATGAATCAAGAACGTGATCTACGTCCATTCTTGTTTCGTAAAGTAAATGCACACGGATACTATGTCCGGACATAGCACAATTGAGCACGTGAGACCTGACAACAAGGAAGAGATCAGGACCTAGTACTTGTGTGCGCTTGTAATGAAGACAGGGGAGGAGATAGCAATTTTAGGTTTCTCAATTTTTCTCGTATTTCCCACAAAGAACAACTGTGAATTCAATGCCGTTTCACATTATTAATCTGGTGGTACCAATATGTTAATATCCCAAAACAGTGGACATAGCACTTGTGTGCTTTAAGGTATCGATATGCATTTCTTTGAACTTGGCAGACTTGGATTTAACACCACCTTCTAGCACTTGTAGAAAATCAACGGGAAACATGCATGCAGTTGCCGTCGCAATGTTCTCTCGCTATCAAGTTGGGATGGAATTGACTGCAACAATTCCTGTCGGGTTTGGAGGTCATTTTGATTCGCAAGCCGTGAAACGCACCTCCGGTCCCCCTCACTAACTTAATCAGGATCTTTTTCCGACCAAAATTCTGACGTCGTGTTTCGTGGCCACGTGTAGTACACCACTGCTTGTAGACATATTGAACAGTCCACTGCGAAAGACCAACAAAATCCAGCAACATCACACACTGTACGGTCATGGGCACGGCCAAACAAAATTGTGCCTTTTTGTCACTGCGTCACATACTTACAACCTATATTAACGTGCACTGTACGCTTGAAATATTAATATATCACTGATCGCTACTGCCTTGTGCTCACGTGGAGGCAGTGCGCGTGCGTTTGAGCACGGGACTCGTTCGCTGCGCCGTCTGTACAGGCTTAATGATCCATCAGTGCATGCGTACTAGAATAACTAATATTTTGTCCAGTGAGCTTACGTTTAACCATGTTTTCATGGGTTTAAAAATGGCACATATATTTTCGGATTATTTGTCATAACTGATTAAGAGAACTTTACATTTTACAGTAACAAGTCAGAATGGTGTTCTACGGGAATTCTAGTATATCTGAGCCTCTAGCCATACGCAGAATCCGAACAAGAGGGGCGTGAATTTTCATTTATAAATTACAAACGCTTAGGCTGGTGTTCGAACCTAGATTGCATTAGTTGAGAAGCCAGTGAATGTTCACAACCAACCCACCCCAGTAGCTTTTCTGATAATTCCAACTTCTGAGCAGTGATTTTTAAAGGTGTTTAGATTTAATTAAGGGTGTTTGATTTTAAAGGAAATAATAGGCACATACAAGCCCCCACAGAAGAAAGATAATTCTGCTACTCCCTGAAATATGAGAGAGTGAGAGATAAAGGTACGGCAAGCCGTGAAAGGCATAGGACTAATTTAAGGAAATCTCCTGATCAATGAAAATGCACCTAGGTAGGATGAGTGGAATAGTTTACTGTGGAAAGATGGACAGGAAATTATATTGATGCTACGTAGTCATTAACGTAACTATGAGGCGCAATTTTTATCACAACATCTCTGCTACAACCATTGAATAGTTAGTAATATTAACATAGGTCTCCTTATCTGGAGATATTGTCACGTGTTATTTACAGTAAATTAAGTAGGAAGGATGAAACAAGAATATCATATTGTCATAGTTATAGCAATAATTTCTTTATATCCATAATAAGTGATCTTCTGGCACCAAAAAAAAAAAAAAAAAGGAACTCGCCGGGATGAGTGCTTCAGACGGTTGAGGCGCTGGCCTTCTGATCCAAACTGGGCAGGTTCGATCCTTGCTCAGTCCGGTGGTATTAGAAGGTGCTCAGATACGGCAGCCACGTGTCGGTAGACTTAGTGGCACATAAGAGAACTCTTGCGAGACTAAATTTAGGCACTTCGACGTGTCCAGAAACCGAAAAAGTAGTTAGGGGGACGCAAAGCCAATAACATTATTATTATTATTATTATTATTATTATTATTATTATTATTATTATTATTATTATTATTATTATTATAAAAGCTCATTTTCTTAAGATCCCTCGATGACTTCTGGAGAAACTGAACAGTGGCGGCTGGTACAGAAAATCAGCAGTGTGCTGTAACCCATCTCCCGTGCAAAAATAAAAATATTTAGAAACATATGTGATTTTCAAGAGGCTCACCACTGAGTTTTTCATACTGAACAAACATGCAAACAACCCCAACACATATACACATTCCTCATACAAAACTAATTAAACACGCAATAACACCTTCAATCTCAAAACATTCACGAACTCAGAAACACTTGGTGTGAGCGCGCAGAAACAGAACTTCGCAACGTTATAAAAATCATTGAAATAAAATCAGCAACATCGTAATGCAAAATTACATGTTATGTTGTTATAGTGAAATTTATGTCCGTCTCCGTAGTGTAACGGTTAGTGTTATTAGCTGTCGTCCTTGGGAGCCCGGGTTCGATTCCCGGTGCTGCCAGAAATTTAAGAATGGCAGAAGGGCTTGTATGTGGTTGAAATGGTACATACAGCTCACCTCCAATGGGGGTGTGCCTGAAGAGAGCTGCACCACCTCGGGATGAGGACACGAGTTTACTTAGTGAAATTTATAAACTAAACATTTTGTAATTAAAGTACATCTCAATATCATGTCCTAATTTTGACAACATAAAAAGTAAATTTTTTATAGTTCATCGATTTACAAATGTGGCTATGGAAGTTGGGAGTATTAAAAGACCTGCAGCTGATAGCTTTCTCTACAGTATTTAGTTTCCCGTTTGCTTTGAGCGATCCCCTCTTAAATACTACCGCTGAGTCACCTCCCACGTTCTCATTTCGGTCGAAATGCTGGTGTGAGCAGTGCTGCCTCTATGTGGTCGAACGAAGACTCGCTGTGAAGTGATGTATTGGCTGTTGTTTCCACAGCCTATCGAAGAAGTTAGGCACGCATGCGTAAAAGGCGGAGTACCTCCTTCCTGGCTAAAGGCTCAGAAATTCTCGCTGAGCCACGCTGAGCTGTGATCTGCACAGCCAGCACCCGGCGTGGGGCGCACGAGTAACGTGGTTGTGAGGAGAGTTGAATGATTTGTTATTATTTGGCTTGCGTCTTTTTTATTGCACTCTATTTGATTGTAGATAATATTATTAAAGTAATTTATTTTTCAAGTGTGCTGCAGCACTTCAGCACATAAGGTACGGCCGCCCCTGAAACTGAAGGAAGGCTTTTACTATCCGTTACCTCATTTTCGATTTCAACTTGCTGACGGTGAATTATGTGAGTGGACCAAACATTCGTTTATCACAATTATTTTATTCAATATATCAATAGTAGCACATGCAACGATTTAGAGGCTGCTAGGTTTACAGGGTAATTTCACAAGCATACGCTGCCTTTTATATTCTGAAACCACTGAAACATTTCGGATGTAGATTTCGAGTCACCTTCAAATATCTTAAAGAAACGTAGGCGAGTGCGGAATATATATGAGTCAGAGTTACTTCGTCTTCTTCATCATCATCTCCTTTCAGAGGTTTGTAACCGTCGTGACAATCTCTTAATTGCTGATGATCATGATGCTTGTTGTTTAGAGGGGCCTAACATCTAGGTCATCGGCCCCTAATGGTACGAAATGTAATGACAATTTGAAAGTAAAAAGTCATCCACTGACCAGAATTCAAAACAATATGAATTTAAATAGTGGATACGACCTGCAGCGCCCCACATTCCCAGAAACTACCGTAAAACAATAGTATTACTGACCAAGAGACTGCTTCTAAAGTACAATCCTGAATCGACGATGCTTGTTGTGTTAAGGGGGTATAAATTCCAGCTCAGCGAGCTCTCATAATAGTACTTATCGCTAGTAAAATAGAACCATGGTATTTGTCATTTTGTGGTACTAATCAAGAGTAGCGCAGACTAGCGGGATTGCGCACATTATGGTACTACTCACAGGTGACCTAATACGCACATGTAACGCAAACCTATTGTGTTCCTCACATAGGTGCACTAATCACAGGAACTCCTAGTGTCCCGTGGTGTTCCTCACATAATGGGTACTAATCATAGGCAACGCAGATCCACGGTGTCGCTCATATAGTGGTACTAATCACAGGCAACGCCCAGACCTGTGGTGTTTCTCACATAATGGTACTAATTACAGGCAAGTTAAGACCGTGGTGTTCCGCATGTAGTGGTGCCGTAAAATGCATCCTGATTCACACACTGCCGCTACGAATCGCAAAACTATTGTGTGCCTAACATAATGATACTAATCGCAAGAAAGGGGACCCCGTTTTCCCCGCGTGATGGCGCTAATTACAAGTAGTCTCATGTCCTAATTCGATCACCCCTTGGTCGCCACTTTTAGTTGCCTCTTACGACAGGCAGGGGATACCGTGGGTGTATTTTACGTCTTCGTCCCACACCCACAGGGGTTCTATTAATTGATGTTTGTATGAGAACATTAGGTGAGAATCCCAACTACGCTTTCAGAATTTTCCATCCATTCTTTTCTTCGTCACCCCACAATTCGTTCTCAGTGATTTCACGAAGCGAGAGATTTCATATCTGTGCCCTGGGCCCTGTTTCGTAAAACATCTTTCATTAATATCATCAGTAAGAAACCAATAATATTAACTATTAATATTTGTGTTTCATAGAGTTATTAGCTAATAATATTAGTCAAAATTATCAGTAGATATTCCTAATAATATTAGTAAATTGTTTCATAGACAACATGACTAATAAAAGTTACTAATATTATTGGGATTATTTCCATTAAGTGTATTTTGACTCATAATCCCTATTATTATTAGTGAAACCAAAGTGAGTGGCATTTTAATATTTTGGTACTAAATCGTGAAGATCAGTGAAATGGTCGAATCTGATTCAAACAGTGATGAGGAACTAGTGTAGGTATTCACCGTTCAAAAAATGTTAGGCCAAGTACAGCCTGTAAGTTACTGACACGTAACAAGCATATGAATACAATGAGAGAGGTTAGATTGCAGAACTTTTGAATATTTGCTTGATAGGATTGGTAATAGAATGTTCCACTGCAAGGAATGGAGCATGACCTCAAAACAGCAGTTCCACACTGCACTCCATGGGTTGGTAGTGATACACAGTATCATTGTGCTTCCCTAGTGCAGTTCTGCTATCCTTTCAAATCTTGATCCGGTCTGAGTGGCTCAGATGGCAGAGGCGCTGGCCTTTTGACCCCAACGTGGCAGGTTCGATCCTGGTTCAGTCCAGTGGTATTTGAAGGTGCTCAAATACACCCGCCTCGGTAGATTTACTGACACGTAAAAGGACTCCTGTGGGACAAAATTCCGGCACCTCGGCGTCTCCGAAAACCGTAAAAGTAGTTAGTGGGACGTAAGGCCAATAAAATTATTATTATTATTATTAATATTATTAATATTATTATTATTACTATTATTAAAATCTTGACTTATACCACCAGCAAACCAAGATGGTGGTGGTGGTGATGATTAATTTTTTTTGCTAGGGGCTTTACGTCGCACCGACACAGATAGGTCTTATGGCGACGATGGGATAGGAAAGGCCTAGGAGTTGGAAGGAAGCGGCCGTGGCCTTAATTAAGGTACAGCCCCAGCATTTGCCTGGTGTGAAAATGGGAAACCACGGAAATCCATCTTCAGGGCTGTCGATAGTGGGATTCGAATCTACTATCTCCCGGATGCATGCTCACAACCGCGCGCCTCTACGCGCACGGCCAACTCGCCCGGTGTGATGATTCTTGTTTTAACAGGAAGTACAACTAGGTAACTATCATCAATATAACACTAATCAGATAGAAAAATGGAAGGGATCTGACACTTCGAAAAATGAAGGTATCAGCCAAGGAAAGGGAAGGGCCACGAGGGGCGTGAAAATGAAAGTCTCTCTAGGCCTCGCAACATAATACCGTCATGGTCGGAGAACAACAATATTTGAACAAGGGAGGTCGGATATTGTAGATGAAAGTGAGGAGGCTGGCACAAGTAAGTGGAAGCAATTCCCGGAATCAACTCAGAGCCCCGTGGTCGCCAACCCGCGCTTCATAATTGAGAACCCCTGAGGACTCTTTTGGTTGCATATTACGACAGGCAGGGAATACCGTGGATGTTTTCCTACCGCGCCCTTCCACAGGGGATAGTAAACCAAGATTTTGCTAGTCATCTCAATAGATATTCTTAAAAGCACATAAAATAAACAAGTAAAAAGAACAAGGAGGGTTATAGTGTTCAAAATGCTGCGAATAGTTGACGCTTTAACTCAATCACTTTCCGCAAACAAACTTTTTTCTCTCACATGATTTTCACTTCTTTTATCCATTCTCATATGTATCAGAACCACAACAACGAACATATCAAGTGAGCTTATCGAACACATTGATTAACAGCTCGTTGTAGTGAAGCACTAGCCTACTGCTGGGAACAAACATAAACCGAGAATATATGCATCAGACCAATTCTAACCTCCATTTGAATCAGCTGGCTAACAACTAGTATTACGTGTGAAGATATTTTATTAGTCATGTGTAAATCTTTATGAAACAGAATTTGGTTAACTAACAATTATTTTGATTCGTTCTAATATTGTAAGGTAATATTAATAGTTAGATTTGTGAAACAGGGCCGTGACTAAGATATTTAATTTTTATTCACTCGAAAGTTGTTTTTTTTTTTGCTACGGGCTTTACGTCGCACCGATACAGATAGGTCTTATGGCGACGATGGGAAGGAAGGGCCTAGTAGTTGGAAGGAAGCGGCCGTGGCCTTAATTAAGGTACAGCCCCAGCATTTGCTTGGTGTGAAAATGGTAAACAACGGAAAACCATCTTCAGGGCTACCGACAGTGGGATTCGAACCCACGATCTCCCGGATGCAAGCTCACAGCCGCACGCCTCTACGCGTACGGTCAACTCGCCCGGTCACTCGAAAGTTCATGAGCGTTCACATACATTGACCATTCTCTTGACTACCTCCACGTTTCCTTGTCCATCGGTATAATCGCAAATTAAAGCTTACTAGTTTATTGTTGGTTTTTTGGTGCAAGGTATGTGCTTTCACTCCATTTAACAATAAAGGCATTATATAACAGCGAAACATCCGCACAGAATAAAACTGAAATATTGGTTAGAAGGTGGGATTTTTGAATTAATGTAGATCTTTTTAATTTGTAACCGTACCAAACTTACTTTGAAGTTGATGTTTCTTCGATTCATACAGTGAACAAACAGGAAATATATAAACTCATGAAATTTATGTTTGAGGAAGTCATATTTAAACGTCATGCTTGGAGCACATACTACGATTTATAGGCTTCTGCACAGCTGCTATGTTTACAAGGTAATTTTAATAGCATATAGTGCCTTTTTTATATTTCGAGACCACTCAAAACATTCATCATCATCATCACTGGCACGACAGCCCTTTGTGGGCCTTGGTCTTCTGAAGAAGTTTTCCCCCATTCTTTCCTGTTAAGTGCAGAGCTGCTCCAATTCTTGATTCCTATTATCTTTACATCCTCTCTCATCTCTTCTTCCCACCTTAACTTTGGTCTGCCAACTTTCTTGATTCCTTCTCGTACTGCATTAAATAACTTCTTCATCATTCTGTCATTAGCACGCAGCACATGTCCTGCCCACTCCAACCTTCTGATCTTTATGCACTTAACACTATTTGGTTCGTTATATAAATTATACAATTCATGATTATATCTCCTTCTCCAGACACCATTTTCTTCCACTGGCCCAAAAATTTGCCTCAAAATCCTTCTTTCAAATATACCGAGCTGTCTTTCATCAGATTTTGAGAGTGTCCAGCTCTCAGCACTATACTGTATGTTAATACAGGCTTTACTAAAACTTTATACATCAGGACTTTAGTTGTCCTAAACAGCACCTTAGACTTCAGATGTTTTCTGAGGCCATGATAGCACTTGTTAGCAGACAGTATACGTTTTTGGATTTCAGAACTAACATTGTTCTTGGAATTAACTTCTGATCCAAGCTATGCACAACATTAAACTTATACGAGCCAATTTCTATGAATGTACATCCACTCGGGTAGTCTTTCTTGGTTACGGGCATATACTCAAGACTCTAAACATTACAAATCATTATTGCGGAGCAATATGAAGGACAACTCGTTTCTTTAAAACCTTGGTGACTATAAGACCCGTCGATAGGTCACGCCGATTCTTTACTTCTGGACAGTGAAACCAGCCATCGAGTCTCACGAAGCGTTGTATACAATGGACCGCGTGTCGTTCACTTAGTTTCCTTTCGTACTTTCTGGTTCGTCTGTACAGACGGCAAACTAACTAATGGAATATATATGGGGTACTGAGAAAGTAGAATAATTAAGAAGTTATTCAAAATGCTTGTTCTATGTCTTTCAGTCCTTTAAAATACGTACAAATGCAAGCATAGAAGCTGTATAAGAAATTATTTTACCAGTAGTCAAATAGCCCTATATAAATAATGTGTGCGGAAAAGTTTCACAACTCGGGCTCTGTTACATCTGTCCAATTATTTTGTTTTGTTTTTCTCCCATTACAGTTTGTTTCTATCAATATCTAATTAATTATTTCATTACTAATTATACCTTTGAATATATTTGAGTGTAACGAAACAAACAATACTGAGTAAAGACCCCCAGTATCAGTGTGGTTGCTGACTGATCACAGAGGGCGCGCTAACCTCGTGCACTACTTGTGGTGGTCGGAGGCATTGCGGAGTCCAGTAACAAACAAGAAGAAGAGGACGATGAGACGGTCTCAGCACACAGTACACCTTAACGCCTCAAGGCCGATGTTAAGGTATAAAATGGTATACAATATATCAATTAGAGTTCAGAGTTCAGGTATCCCTGAATTTTTGCTTCGTTCTTAAACTCCGAAAACAATACGCTCTCGTCAACGTATCTGACTGAAATAGACTTTCTCCACTTAACTGTGAAACAGCATCGGCGGATGCGGAGCGGGTCTCGTCCCATAAGTGACCACAGCTGGTCCATGGTCCGACAATTTTGCACTCCGCCTGGCCAACCGAGCAAATGCAGGGTGGATGTAAAGGAAAGGGCATATAAGTCTCTGGTAAGACCCCAACTAGAGTATGGTTCCAGTGTACGGGACCCTCACCAGGATTACCTGATTCAAGAACTGTAAAAAATCCAAAGAAAAGCAGCTCGATTTGTTCTGGGTGATTTCCAACAAAAGAGTAGCGTTACAAGAATGTTGCAAAGTTTGGGTTGGGAAGAATTGAGAGAAAGAAGAAGAGCTGCTCGACTAAGTGATATGTTCCGAGCTGTCAGCGGAGAGATGGCGTGGAATGACATTAGTAGACACATAAGTTCGAATGGCGTTTATAAAGGTAGGAAAGATCACAATATGAAAATAAAGTTGGAATTCAAGAGGACAAACTGGGGCAAATATTCTCCTATAGGAAGGGGAGTTAGGGATTGCAATAACTTACCAAGGAAGACGTTCAATAAATTTCCAATTTCTTTGAAATCATTTACGAAAAGGCTAGGAAAGCAACAGATAGGGAATTTGCCACCTGGGCGACTGCCCTAAATGCAGATCAGTATTGATTGATTGATTGATTGATTGATTGATTGATTGATTGATTGATTGATTGATTGATATCGTGGCTCTAAGCCTCTGTATTGGGGATACGGAGAGGGATTGGCCCCTACCGTCAGCTGTTCTGAGGATGGTTCTCCTTAGTTTTCCATTCTCTTAAGGCGATGCCAGGACAGTTCCAAGCATAGGCCACGGCTGCTAACCCTCTCACCTTCTCTAAACATCTCCTTCTACGATACGAATCCCTTGGCCTGAGAGACGGTGCCACGGTCTAGGAGACCCGCCTTCCTCTTCAGGGGAGGAATGAAAACATTTAGTAGTAGTAGTTATAAAATAGGCCCCGTCAAGACACACACTCACCAGCAATGTACCACACGTCCGAATTCAAACCCAGCCCGAGCAAGAAATGCAAGCCACAAAGCCGACAAAATATCTGGGTGGGTGACATAGGACATTATTGAGAGCTGTGTACGTTATCTTCCTTGAAAGGAGCTTCCGCGACCAGAAAATAACATGAAATCAATATTCGACTAGAGATATGAGAAACAAGCAACTATTCAGACAAGAACAAGACAAGGTTACAGTTAATGTTTGTCACCTCCCCTTTAATGTTTATATAGTGGTTATAATTAAACGATCGCTGTTCAGTGTGGTAAAGCGCGGGTCTATAGTGACTGTAGGCGTCTGAAACGGAGTAGATATTATGCTAATTAAGCAATGCGATCGCAAGTTATATAAAACAAGTAATTTATTCCAACTTTTGCCACCAAGTGAAATTATGGCATCTTAAGCAGTCAGAACGTTCACGTTTCCGTACCTGTAATGCCAGTATGTTCTCCCGATGTCACAGGATACTCGTTGCGTTAATTCCCTAGTTATTACTTGGTGGCGCGTGTTGATTCATTTTGTGAAGTGAGTGTTCGTTGATAAGTAATTTTGAACTTTTTTGAGTGAAACGCCCTTCCTTAAGTAGAATACGTCAGTAGTTTCGGAACGGTACTTGGGCCGCTGAGTGTTAGAAAATCAAGGGTCTTGAAGAGTACGAAAATCACCGTTCCACGTGGATAGCAATTAGTGTAGCACTTTAGTAGTCTAACTGCCCGAGGACCAACGATGCTCGGGTTTTGGCACGCATAGAAGTGGATAACATGTGACCGAAGAATATTCTGTGCAATGACGAGGCGCATTTTACTCTGGAAGGTGCAGTGAATACAAAGAACCGCCGCATATGAAGTAACACTCTTCCGTATGTTCTGCAGGAACAACCATTGCACTCAGCTTACGTGACTGGTGTGGTTTCACACGGTTCTTCATTCCTGGTCCGTTTTTTCTTTGAGGGACAACACCTCGTTGGTCTGTTAAGTTATAGCGACCACCTTGTGCAACATTTTATTTCAGCTTTGTAAGAACGCAACTGTGACCAAACAATTATTTTCAAGCCAGATGAAGCAACGGCACGTTGCTTGACTCTGCTCAACACATCTGTATCCACCATTGCCAAAATAGCATATATAAGAGATTAGGTCTTGTTCCTTCATAGGCGGAGTAGCATAAATTTGCTTCTTCAAGTTTCCCGCAAATAAGAATCTAGTGGATTAAGGTCCGTGAAACGTGGAGGCCAGAACATTACACCTCCACGAGCAATCAATTTCCCTAGTGGGGCCCAACTAAAATATCTACACATAGGCCTATGCATTCAAAAGTGTGAGGGGTGCACTATCATGTTAAAGCCATCGGCGTCGACGAATATTAAGTGGCAAGTATTTTAGTGCGTCAGCAAATAGTTGCAAATGAAAGCACGATAAATTGGCGCGTTCAACTTGTCCGGAAATAAGTAAGGGCCTAGAATACTCCTCCCACGATTCTGGCCCAGACGTTTATGCAAAAGCAAGTGTGAAAGCTACGTTCTCGTGTGATATGTGGATATGTTCAAACCAACACTGGCTGTTATGTAGGTTGAAAATACCCACACGGGTGAAGTTAGATTCGTCAGCTCATATCACAGTATTTATGAAATGTTCATAAGCTCCCACTTATTGTCGAATGAGGTCTTGACGGTGGAGTTAAGTTAATGTATAATGTATATAATGCCACAAACGAGTTTTTGTGATATCTGGAACTGCGTTGCAATACCACGTGTCATTCATTCATTGAGGTGGTTGGTGAATGGCTCCAAGAATATATTCCTATGTACGTGTAGCACGTCTAGTCCTTGGACAACCTCTCTATCTACTAGTTGTGGACGCTCCAGATGATGAAAAACATCCTTATCTGGACTGAGCAGCAACATAACAGTGGTTATGTGATGCACCCAGCACTACAGGCATAATCTACGTACCTATTCACCGTGTGCGTAGTGCATCAGGAAGCCACACTCTGTGATCTTAACAGGACCAGCTACGGTACAGCACTGCGCGGTTCGTAGACTAATGCGTGGAATTTGAAGAATCTCATTGTCATAGGGAACCAGACTTCCACTGTCATGTGACATGCTTTTGTCGTCACGCTGTATTGCTTGTAAATTACGTGAAATAACGTGAAAACGGACGCAAGACGAGGATTTGAGTCCCAGCTGCATAGTGTAAGCTGCTTTGCTAATCCAACAGTATATTCACTAAGCTGTTAAGGTATCATGTTGTAATGCACGTTGTTACTCAAATTTGGACGCGCTGCACGTTGTGGCAGTGTTGTTGAGAGGTTGCGTGTGTCTAGAGGGGAATTCCGCAAGGCAGTATTATCGGACCTTAGGTTTTCTTATATATATAAATGATATGAGTATAGGAGTGGAATCGGAGGTAGGGCTTTTTGCGGATGATGTTCTTCTCTATAGAGTGATAAATAAGTTACAAGATTGTGAGCAACTGCAACGTGATCTCGAAAATGTTGTGAGATGGACAGCAGGCAATGTTATGTTGATAAACGGGGTTAAAAGTCAGGTTGTGAGTTTCACAAATAGAAAAAGTCCTCTCAGTTTTAATTACTGCGTTGATGGGGTGAAAGTTCCTTTTGGGGATCGTTGTAAGTATCTAGGTGTTAATATAAGGAAAGATCTTCATTGGGGTAATCACATAAATGGGATTGTAAATATAGGGTACAGATCTCTACACATGGTTATGAGGGTGTTTAAGGGTTGTAGTAAGGATGTAAAGGAGAGTGCATATAAGTCTCTGGTAAGACCCCAACTAGAGCATGGTTCCAGTGTATGGGACCCTCACCAGGACTACCTGATTCAAGAACTGGAAAAAATCCAAAGAAAAGCAGCTCGATTTGTTCTGGGTGATTTCCGACAAAAGAGTAGCGTTACAAAAATGTTGCAATGTTTGGATTGGGAAGAATTGAGAGAACGAAGAAGAGCTGCTCGACTAAGTGGTATGTTCCGAGCTGTCAGCGGAGAGATGGCGTGGAATGACATTAGTAGACGAATAAGTTCGAATGGCGTTTATAAAGGTAGGAAAGATCACAATATGAAGATAAAGTTGGAATTCAAGAGGACAAACTGGGGCAAATATTCATTTATAGGAAGGGGAGTTAGGGATTGGAATAACTCACCAAGGGAGATGTTCAATAAATTTCCAATTTCTTTGAAATCATTTAGGAAAAGGCTAGGGAAGCAACAGATAGGGAATCTGCCACCTGGGCGACTGACCTAAATGCAGATCAGTATTGATTGATTGATTGATTGAATAATTAATAATAATAATAATAATAATAATAATAATAACAACAAATACACTCATAAATAGTTCTTTGTACCATGATGGCACTCACAATTCATGTCTCAGAGACAAGGACTGCTAGAATACGTTCATGGTGTCTCCTTCTCCTTAAGGATGCGACCACCGAGCTCGATAGCTGCAGTCGCTTAAGTGCGGCCAGTATCCAGTATTCGGGAGATAGTAGGTTCGAACCCCACTGTCGGCAGCCCTGAAAATGGTTTTCCGTGGTTTCCCATTTTCACACCAGGCAAACCTACAGTATCTGTGTCGGTGCGACGTAAAGCAACTAGAAAAAAAAAAGATGCGACCAAAAAGGCGCAATCTCCAGCAGTTTTCATCTTAGGAGCGTGGGTTGTAGTCTATCTCGGTTCTCTTAGCCTAGTCCGATAATGCTCCCTTTTACTTCTGTCAATTCTTCAGTTTCGTCTATTCTACCCAACATCCATTAATCAACACTTGTCGGGTTGGCTCTCACCCTTTTCTTCCTCTACTGTTAATGGAGAATAGCTGCCACGTTGTAGGGTCTACTTCCTTCTAAAACAACAATCGCGACCCCCGTCACTACAACTACAATTTTGATCAAGTGATAGTTAACTACATGCGGTCTGGATGAATATACAAGCGCTTTCCTCATGAAAAGTAATTATATAAGTATATCAATAATTTTGTGTAAAGACATGCATGTCAATTTCTTTTTAACTTTTAAAATCACCATGCATATTAACGATACACGTACCTCACCGGAAAGGAAGTATTAAGTGGCACACAGCACCATACCAGAGTCTGAGTACGTAGATGAATGGCAATATTCGTAGTTTAACAAGAAGATTGCATTCGTTACACACAGAATTTTATTAAACACTTCGTTACCCATTATATGAAAGCTCAACACTGGATTGTTCTTAAAACATGGAACTGGGTACATGCCTTGCAACTTAACTGAATTTAATATAAATTTATTTTGTAATCAGCATATTGAATTTCTGTAGGAGATAAACTACAAGTACGCCTCTGTGGTATAGTGGTTAGTGTGATTAGTTCCCACCCTCGGAGGCCCGGGTTCGATTCCCGGTTCTGCCACGAAATTTGAAAAGTGGTATGAGGGCTGGAACGGAGTCCACTCGGAAGGTCAACTAAGTAGAGGTGGGTTCGATTCCCACTTCAGCCATCCTGGAAGTGGTTTTCCGTGGTTTCCCACTTATTCTCCAAGCAAATGTCGGGATGGTACCTAACCTAAGGCCACGGTCGCTTCCATCCCTCACAAAGGCCCCTGTTCAGTATAGCAGGTGAGGCCGCCCGGGCGAGGTACTGGTCCTCTTCCCCAGTTTTAGCCCCGACCCAATGTCTCACGCTCCAGGACACTGCCCTTGAGGTTCATATTTGGGATCCCTCGCTCATTCCGAGGGAAAAACCAACTCTGGAGGGTAAACAGATTAAGAAGGAGAAGGTGAAGAAGAAGAAGGTAAACTACAAAATATATAACTATGCAACTTTCTTTCTTTTTTACAATTTGTTTTACTCTCACCGACACATATAGGTCTTATGGTGACGATGGGATAGGAAAGGGCTAGGAATGGAAAGGAAGCTAGGGGCTTTACGTCGCACCGACACAGATAGGTCTTATGGCGACGATGGGATAGGAAAGGCCTAGGGGTTGGAAGGAAGCGGCCGTGGCCTTAAATAAGGTACAGCTCCAGCATTTTCCTGGAGTAAAAACGGGAACCACGGAAAACTATCCTCACGGCTGCCAACAGTGGGCCTCGAACCTACTATCTCCCGGATGCAAGCTCACAGCTGCGCACTCCTAAACGCACGGCCAACTCGTGCGGTATATAACTGTCCATGCATATTCGCTAGGAATATTTGTTTCGAAGAATTTTAAGGAAAATAACCTTTAACTTGGTTTATTTGATGCAGCAAGCCGTAACTTATCCAATACGTGGCATAGTACAGAGGGGCGAGTTATTCTACGTGTGCTGCAAAATGTGCGAGGCTTTGCGATATTGCTGGTAAGAGGAAAGTATAATTTCATTTTCTTTTTAAGAAGCAAGATAATGGTATTCAAGAGCTGAAACATGTTTATTTTGCTGTTGGCTAATGCCTGCAAATAAACGATTTGAATTATTAATGAGAAACTCGAGCTTGTCGTTTCTTACACAAAAGCTCAATTCGTGGTGAAGCTGACAACAAACACACGCACACACCTTTCTTGTTCTTTTGCGTCTATTACACCCCCCCCCCCTCTCGCCACCCTCTGTAAAGCTTTCACGACCTCTGGAATTTGGTCTTCCTTATGTTTATTACTACTAGATTCTGTCACAATTCAATTTCAAAAACAGAATACAGAAATAGGATATGGCAGTGTGTGATCATCCTCAACATCCCCCGACCGATCTCGATAGCTGCAGTCGCTTAAGTGCGGCCAGTATCCAGTATTCGGGAGATAGTGGGTTCGAACCCCACTGTCGGCAGCCCTGAACATGGTTTTCCGTGGTTTCCCATTTTCACACCAGGAAAATGCTGGGGCTGTACCTTAATTAAGGCCACGGCTGCTTCCTTCCCACTCCTAGCCCTTTCCTGTCCCGTCGTCGCCATAAGACCTATCTGTGTCGGTGCGACATAAAGCAACTAGCAAAGCAACTAGCAACATCCCCCGAAGTAGGATGGGCTCTAATTCTCGATAAGCCGTGTTGAGTATGCAATCCATGGCCGTTACTTCCGATTTCCTAACCAAAACAAGGAGAAAATGGAGGGAAGTATGAATGCCAAACAAGCAATAAAATTTACGGAAGGCGATAAATATTTACTTATTCACATTGATGACGCATGTAATAATTATTATAATGCAATCAACAACCAGAAGATGAATACTTCCAATGTCAAACCCATAAAGGATACTTACGAATTGATGGTTGAAAAATTCGACAGTTCCTCTACAAGTGGTGGTAGAACCAGTAGAAAACTAAAATCTCCATATGATGTGCTTAAGAAGAAGGCTAGAAATCACAGCAGGGAGGATAAGGTCAGTACACTTAAGGAACTTTATATTTATTTATTTATTTTATTTATTTATTTATTTACTTATTTATTTATTTATTTATTTATTTATTTATTTATTTATTTATTTATTTATTTATTTATTTATTATTTATTTATTTATTTCTTTATTTATTTATATTTTCCCAACTGGAATTATCCATTAGTATAACGCATGCAGTAAAACAAGATCGATTTTAAAATTAATAGGGAGATGCTTACATAATGGTTGGTTAACGCAATCGACATTTTGTTGTTGCATTAAAAAGTTTAGGATTTTTTTCCGGATTTGATGGAATATTTCAAGGCAGTCACTAAAGCTTATCTTATTAATGCCTGATCGAGGTTTAAAGATTTGCAGAACTTGACGAAAAAAGAGAGGGATGGTTCCTCTATCGCCAACCATTAACCCTATGACGTCGATATCATCTAGCTGGTATTCCTGATAGAATGGGACGGTTAGTTCATATGTTGTTTTCTTTTCCTCATGTACCTCATTGGGTTGTGTTTCGGATGTTAAGAATCTGATCGCCGGATCTATTGTAAAGCCCTTTCAGTGGTCTCTTGTAAACACACGTATATTTAATCAGTAACTTTCTACGAATGAACACTCATTGTACGCTTTTGATTCAAATGGAATTATATAAAATGGGTGGAAAGGGACCTACACTCACAAACCGGTTCCATTATGAGAAAGGAAACATGTTTTAGGACCTCAGTTGAGACTTTTCCACTGTAAATTCGATTCGTCAGCACAATAAAGTAGTTTGGAGATATTCTGATCATCAATGAAGACACTACTTGTACTTCTGAACTTGAGAGTTCCAATTTCAACGTTTCCCCCTCTTGTAAGAAACTAATGTGGCAACTCATAATAAGATAGCAGTTCTTGGAAACAGTAAACCGCCTGTACCTGTAAGTAGTGAGCCATTAATATCTGTAGGCAATGAGCTAAGTCGAGCAGAAAGTAAAAGGAAATGATACGAATTAATAGTGGAACGAGTATTGAAAAGAAAAATGCAAATGACTATGTTAGAGAGCTACATGAACAAATACTGTGAATATTATAGAATATGTTATAAATATAAGAATTAAAATTATAAAATTAGTTATTGGAGATGGAATATCATAAAAATAGGGGATTTAGAACAGTTTAGGAAAATCCTTTTAAGAGCGTTGTATAAAGGACTGAAGAAGGGTTGAATTCAAATGCCCAGAACATGTTTACCCGTGAGCAGGATATTAAAATGCCTTCTGTTACGGGAACATTGTTCAAGGGATATAGTGGCAGCCAAGATAAAACTTGGAAATTGAGAAGGTCCCAAAGAAATAACAATGGACTCTGCGTACCTTACATACGACTCAACGGATTCGCCTCCATCGGAAGTCGTTGAAGAATTAATTTGCAAAGCTAGTCGTTACTAGAGTATTCTTTGGTTTTCAGAAAATCCACTTACAGGGGAGAGGAGGGTGAAAGAATTGAAAACTTAGTTGAACTCTTTTTATGAGGATATGCCTACTTGTATCTCAAAATTTAAAGATATTACAGTCGTGAAAATTGGTGTTTGGAAGCTCATTTGTAAATAAACACGTATGTTTTGGTTTTAGCAATATCCACTGAAGGGAGAGGGTGATAGGAAGCAAAAAATCTTGTTTTCTATGAGGATACTTATATCTAAATATGCTGAAGATTACAGACGTGAAAGTTGGTACTTGGAATCTCCTTTAAAAATAAAGAAACGCGTATTCTTTTGTTTTCTGAAAATCGACTCAAGAGGTGGGTGGAAAGGACTGAAAAAAGGTTTGAATTATTTTTATGAGGATACTCGTATCTCAAAAACTGAATATGTTACAGGCGTGAAAATTAGTATTGCAATCTCCTTTTAAAATAAAGAAACCCGTATTTTTTCGGAAGATTCATTAAGCAGGGGGTGAAAAGAAGTGAAGAAAGAGTTGAGTTATTTTTATGAGGATACCTATATCTGTAGAAAATTGTTTTCGGAAAATCCACTTAAAGGGGTAAGGGCTGAAAAACGGGTTGAATTATTTTTATGAAGATTCTTATTTCTCAAAAACTACAGATGTTACAGAACTAGAAATTGGTATTTGTAATCTCCTTAAGAAGATTGTATTTTTATGTTTTCATCTTAAGAGATGGCTGTTTCTCACATGGTAAGTTCTATGCCACTTGATCCAGAGTTAGCTCTTCCAGTAGCCTGGTCATCTTATTCCTAAAATGCGATACCAGAAATGTGGTTTGCAAAGAGGTACTGGGGTAAATGAAACTCCATTCTTCGGTGAACATTTATACCCTAGGAATTTTCAGAACATGCCTTAGTGCGGTAGCGAGGAACGATTACTTTTATCAAATTACTAAATCAATGCGAGCAAAGCCGCTGGTAACAGTTAGTTCATACTATAAGGATTTTCTAGAATTTGTTCATCTGAAAACGAGGAAGAAATATTTCTTAGCAAATTAATGACATTTTTCGTAAAGGAGAATTTACTTCCGACCTTTCGAATCACATCGCGTGTATGTGTGAAGAAAATATTGTCCCGGTATCTGACTACTCACCTAGTGATAAGATATGTAAAGACTTATGGTAATGAATGGCTTATTAAGCGTTCGAAAAACCCTTTATCACTTCGTAAGGATTCAACAAAAGTATTGAATATATATCTGTTTAAAAAACAGGCCATTAGTTAGAACTTACGCAACATCTTACTGTAATTTTATGTATAAACATCCTGATAAAGGCTTCCTAGTATAATGCTAAATCCGTACAGCAGGCAGTGAGTACATTCTTAAAATCACTGCTCTTTTACACAGTGTGGAGAGCACGTCTCTCATCAAGTTTGGTTAGGACCAAATACAGAAATGCCAATTCACCACCATTTTGATCAGTATCATCGAAACCAAACCAATACGAATAAATTTTTAAATTATAGTATAAACTGTGGTTCTGAAAGGGTATGCACTATACGTGATAGCATACACCATGTAATTGCTACGGATAGAGCGTTCATTAAAGGCTTAAGACCAGATCATAATGCACAAGCTATGTTTCGCACTGATAACTTCGATCTCCTACTGAATACCGAGTTGCCATGTGCAAAGCTGCACGCTTCAGATAATTATGTGGAAATATGTGGTGTAGATAGCTGGTATCTCAGAGCAGGGCAGGCTCAAAAACCACTCCTATCATGCCTTTTTATTTTGATTTTATGCATATTTGAATTTTCAGAAATCTCAGATTTTCTAATAACGAAGTAGTATTAAATAATGTATAAACAACAAACACCGGTACTGCGGACAAACACATGGTTTATACCTTTGTTAACATTATGCCCGACTCATTCAACCAAGTAACAGGTATATACAGTACTCCACTCGTTGGGAACGGTTACAGCAGAGGCACGATTCGTCAGCACACTGTTGTACATTCGAGTCATAGCTCTTGTTAGGCAATCGCTAAGTATATGGGTGATTACTTCGTGGATACGATGTAATGCGTAGGAAGCATGACGAATATAACACCAAGAACGAGTTCATTGACGAAAACTCCAACTGCCGATATATTAGGAGGGTCGAAAGACGCGGGAGTGAAACGACGGCCGAGTGACGTCTGGAGATAATGAAGAACACATTTCAATGTCCCTATTAATATTAATTTAATTCTACAGCACGATATTTTCTAAGCCAGTGCTTTTTTTGTGGTAGAATGCAAATTACCAATACTCTTTTAACCCTTTATAGGGCAGAAGTCCGGGGGTATCTCAAAAATTCTGAAACTTTGTAAACTGCCTCTCTATCGAGCTTGAAACACAATTCAATAAAAAAATCAGAAAAAAGTTACGTGTAAGTATGGTTAATGGGGTGGTAAATTATTATACCACTGCCCATTTAGATCAACCGAAAACACAGGGTGGGCAGTGGTATAATAATTTACCACCACACATACATTTTGTTACATCCACAATACCGTGTGCTAACGGATAAAGTAGATCCGATTTGATCATAAAATCATCAAAATTAAAAATTCTGCACACTGACAAGGTAAGGTAAGGGTTATTCTGCCCGAAGGCAGGTCCGAACCTCCGCAGAGGTGTTCCTGAGCCGGAGTTTACGTGAGGCAGGGTGGCCAGTTCGTTTCCGCTCCTCCATTCCCTTACCCCCACCAACAGCGCGTGGCAACCCATCCAACTCCTGACCACGCCCAATGTTGTTTAACTTCGGAGATCTTACGGGATCCGGTGTTTCAACACGGCTACAGCCGTTGGCAATATAACAAAATGTATGTAATTAAAATACAGCGAAATAAAATATAGCAGTAATTCTAATGTCTTACTGACTCTCGTGGAAACGTCTAAAGCAACCTTATCACATGTTTTGCAAATCAGATTGCTACGCTTTTGCCTTTTCTTTGTGCTGCAATATGCACATCTGCGGTAAGTCCCAATCTCACGTTCTGGGCGTCCTGCCTTGGAGAAAATCTCCTAGTGGACGAGGTAGCTGTCGCTTCTGAAGAAGCATTGAAGATCTAACTTGCTGCATGAGTAAAATGTCCTCCGCCCCCAATTTACCCTCTAAGTCCGACTGGAAAGCAATTTCGCCAGTGACTGATACTAGTTGCTCGATTTCCAGCTCCGTCAAGCATTTTCCCTCCATCTACAAAAATAATTTATTATTATTATTATTATTATTATTATTATTATTATTATTATTATTATTATTATCTTTTCCCTGATACCGATAATTTACAGGATGGTGTATAAAAAAGCAAGCCGGACCCGTTGTAGGGGTAGCGTGCCTGCCTCTTACCTGGAGGCCCCGGGTTCGATTCCCGGCCAGGTCAGGGATTTTTATCTGAACTTGAGAGCGTGTTCGAGATCCACTCATCCTACGTGATTAGAATTGAGGAGCATCTGACGGTGACATAGCGGCCCCGGTCTAGAAAGCCAAGAATAACGGCCGAGGGAATTCGTTGTGCTGACCACACGACACCTCGTAATCTGCAGGCCTTCGGGCTGAGCAGCGGTCGCTTGGAAGGCCAAGGCCCCTCAGTGGCTGTAGTGGCATGGGGTTTGGTTTTTGTTATAAAAAAGCAATCCCACACAAAGAATTTGTACGTGTCTCCATCCCCGATTGAGGTTGTGTGATAAATACGGCAGCTATAACAATATAACATGTTAGGTAAATGTAATTACTAATATGCAATACTGCTAACGTAATGTTTGAAGCTTATGTAATAATGTTTTACACCGTCCCAGTTTGTATTTCTCAAAAATGTTTCACAAAGCGGCTATACAAAGTAGTCTACAGACTGCCCTTGGTTAGAAATCTCATGCATGCTTTCAGATATCTCATTATTTCCTCAAAGTTAACAACAATAGAACTGTATGAAAACGTAATTCTGAAACTAAAATATACCAGTATTCCTTGCAAACATGCCTCAGACTTCTGCATTTAGTATATGACTTCGTAATTCATTCGGTATCAACTTCACACAAGCATATGCAGCCTCAATGTGTTTCCACCACACGGGCAGTGGTATACTATTTTACCACCTGTGGCGTTTTCTTTTTGTTCCGTTCCATTGTGAAAGAAGAGCAAACTAAATAGTGTGTATATATTGGTCCCAATTTTTGCTCCAAATATACAGTGGTAGAAATAAGCAGTACTTCAATATTACTTTAGGAGATAATGGTGGTGGTAAATTATTGTACTACTGCCCTATAAAGGGTTAAGTCTGTACTAAAGTGCCAAACATCCAATAAATATTATTGTCTTATATCTTACCGTCTAAATGCGTTATCCTATGTGTCATAATATCCGTGCAAGTGAAAGTTTTCACCGAAAATGCTATGCTAGTATTCACTTTCAGATTGTAAGCGTAGTGGTTTGACCCTCTGCTTCTATGCTCAGTGTTAGAGAATCTAATCCCGATAAAGTATTTGACATTTAATTGTACTTGCCTACGCACGGGAGATCCGTGCCAGCATATTAACTACAATGTTGAACACTTTCACAGGCTCAAATTTCAGCATTGTGGTGTCTCATAAAATCAACCGCTACTGAAGGGACATTTTTTAACTAAACTGTATTATGTTTTAAGTACATCCCGCACAATTTTCATCAAAATGCCTAAGGGATTGTGGTCGCGGATGAAAAGTTAAAGGCTAACGGTCTCCATAGGGTCATATTTTATTATTTCGCTTTACTGCTGCCTTAATCATCTTCTATTTTAATAATAATAATAATAATAATAATAATAATAATAATAATAATAGTAATAACAATAATAATATTTGTTTTACGTCCCACTAACTACTCTGTTACAGTTTTCGGAGACGCCGAGGTGCCCGAATTCAGTCCCGCAGGAGTTCTTTTACGTGCCATTAAATCTACCGACACGAGGCTGACGTATTTGAGCACCTTCAAATACCACCGGGCTGAGCCGGGATCGAACCTGCCAAGTTGGGGTCAGAAGGCCAGCGCCTTAACCGTCTGAGTCACTCAGCCCGGCTCTTCTATTTTTCACTACACATTTTTGTATCAGCATTTTACAAATATCAACTCAGAGGAAAAGGTTCTGTATGTCCAGTAGTTACAAATACCTAACCTTTATTTGTCTGGATCATTATGATCAGGTATGCCTTTGCTGGCAGGACCTAGTGTTTACAGTGCACTATGTCTTCTGGTATAGGCTAGAGTAATTTTGTTACTTTCATAGATCTGTCTCTGCCTTATCCTTGACTTCGACCATATGAAAGTGACTGAGCTTTGAGCCATGCTAGTAATGCCAATCCTTATGCAGCCAGTCCCTGCTATGAATGGTGTGAAAATATTGCTCATAGGGTCAGTTCGTGCATGTATTTCAGTGGCCTTGGCAGACTGATATGTAATAGCAACTCTGGCTCGGTGAGGAAAGCAACGGGAAACTACCTCACTCCTTATTTCCCTAGTACGCCTCTACAGTGATGCCTAGGCCATCTATGACAGCTGATGGCAGAGCTGTTGCAATCGCTGACGGACTGAACATACATACATTATGATCAGGTAGCAGCAGCGGACACAATCTGTGATGCGGGGTGCCTAAATCTTATGAAGGCACGCTTCCACATTTTGCAAGAATTCAGGGAGAGAACCCTTGCTCCTTTTTAATTTATTTGTAACCTTGTAGACTGATGTACGCATGAATTGGTAATACCCAATTCTCCTGGTTCTATCAGAGCGATACTTCCCGTAGTGCGCTAAAGACTCCCTATGGTACGACAGAAAATAATCAATGATAATTGAATATTTATAGAGTTCACGTCGTTATTTTTAGCAGTGTGTAATCAATGTGGCAAAACTTTCGTGCAGATCAGACGTCCTCACGCTGGGCATTCCGTCGCACGGGCGCTAGCAGGCGATGAGCGCATTTATGCTATTCCATCACTCGTTTGCTGAATGGTCAGCGTACTGACCTTCGGTTCAGAGGGTGCCGGGTTCGATTCGCCGTCGGGCCTGGGATTTTAACCTTAATTGGTTAATTCCAATGGCTCGGGGCTGGGTATGTGTGGCGTATTCAGCATTAGAAATCCTCCTAGGTAGGGCCCTCATCTTCACAGACATCCAGGTCGCCTAATAGGCCATCTACGAGAAAAGGACCCTCACCAGACCTCTCCGGAGGCCATACGCCATTATTATTCATACTGTGACGTTTGTCTATGTCACAGGCCGTGAAGGTTAGGCGAAGTTCTCGCAGTCACTCTTGATCACTGCAGCAATACCCAAGTTTGAAATGGAGGCAGAAAATAATGAAGAACTAGCAAATGTACCCGTGCTTCGCTACGGTACTCTACATTGTATACGGATTCCTCCGTAAATTACTGTAAAGGCAGTGAGTAGGCCCGTAACTTGGCAGGGTGGGCTCGCGACCACGGACCCTTAGGTGAGTCTCCAAAGCGACTTCAATTTATTAATATATATATTATATTTCACCCCCCTACCGAGGGGTTCTAGGGGCGTCTTGCTCCCACAGTACTTTTTCCACATAGTAGGTTATATTTGTACGCCCCCACCGCAAAGGGGGCTGAAGTTGAACTTTAAAAAATCCGAAGTGTCAGTATTCATGTCAGCGACCCCGAAATCTATGGATTCGACACTATTTTCGATTATTTGTATATATCACTCCCCCCCTCGCCACAAAGGGCGTGAAAATGAAAGGCCTCCACACGTAATACCGTGCGAGTTGAAATAGAACGAAAGTTGACCAAGGGAGGTCGAAAAGGATAGATGAAAGTGAGAAGCCTAGCACAAGGAAACAGAAGCAATGTCAGGACTCAGCTAAGGCCCCGCGATCGCCAACCCATACTCCCTACTTAACAGCCCCTGAGGTTGCTTGTAGTCGCCTCTTATGACACGGCATCATGATAGCACTCGAATTCGACTGCGACTGACAGTAGTAAAGGGAACGTGCCATTATAATGAAAATACCTTCCCTATTTCCAGTCATAGTGTAGTTGGGGAAGTATCATGAAATCGCAGGTGGCCTTGGGTGTTAGCAATCAAAAACGTGATGGAGTTTTTCCGTTTTAATGCCAGGCCACCGTGTGTACTTCCAGTCGCTGTCGAGTTGGAGAGTTCCCATTACAATGGGATATCTTGTTTCCAGGCCTTTGCTGGCAAGATGTAGTGTTTACAGTGCACTATGTCTTCTGGTATGGGCTAGAATAAAATTGTTACTTTCATTTACCTGTCTCAGTCTTATACTTGGCTTTGACAATATGAAAGTGGCTGAGGTATGAGTGACGCTAGTAATGCCATTCCTTATGCAGCCAGTCCCTGCTATGAATGGTGTGAAAATGTCACTCATAGGGTCGGTTGGTGCATGCATTTCAGTGGGCTTGGCAGACTGATGTGCAATAGCAACTTCTGGCTCAGTGAGGAAAGCAACGGGAAACTACCTCACTCCTCATTTCCCTAGTACGCCTCTTCACTGACACCTAGGCCATCTATGACAGCTAATGGTGAACCTGTTGAGGATCCAACCAGCCTTCGGGCTGAATACCCAACATACACATCTTGTTTCCTTTTTCCAATGATAATCAGTTGGGGAGATTTAACTATAATGGCAAGCGGACTTGTCTCCCGACAGTATTAGTCCAATTGGGGAGTTCGAGTAGAAGTCAGAGTCGAGTTGGGAGTTTTAATTATAATGACAGTTCTGCTTACTTATTTTTTTGCTATTTGCTTTAGGTCGCACCGACACAGATATGTCTTATGGCGATGAAGGGATAGGAAAGGCCTAGGAAGTGAAAGGAAGCGGCCGTGGCCTTAATTAAGGTACAGCCCCGGCTTTTGCCTGGTGTGAAAATGGGAAACCACGGAAAACCATCTTCAGGGCTGCCGACAGTGAGGCTCGAACCCACTATCCCCCGATTACTGGATACTGGCCGCACCTAAGCGACTGCAGCTATCGAGCTCGGTTGCTTACTTAGTGCCGGTCACAGTCGAGGTGGAGGGTTTCCGTTATTACGGTAGATCATTTTTGCTATTCCCAGTCAGATGAGTTGGAAAGTTTCGGTTAGAAAAGAAGGCCCATTTGTCTACTGTTAGCGAAATGTATTTAGGGTTCTTCAATATAATGGCAGGCCCACTGGTGGGCAGGCGGTCACAATCGAATTTCAAGGTTCCCATTATCATTATAGGTCGTCTTTGCTATCCCCAGTCACTGTTGATTTGCGAAGTTTTCATTGAAATGGCATTTCCGCTTGCCTATGGCCAGTTAGTATCAAGTTGGCGACTTTTCATGACAATGTCAAGCCTTCTTGCCTATTACCAATCAAAAATGTGTTCGGGCGTGTGGGTTATAAAAGTAGGTCCCCTTGCTACTGCCAAACCCAGTCAATTTGGGGGTTCCCATGATAACGGCAGATCTTCTTTCCTATTTCCGGTTATCGTGTTTTGATTATATTGCCAGGCCCCCTTGCGTATTGGCAGTCACAACGAAGTTGGACAGTTTTCATTGTAATATTATTCCAGTTTGTCTACTGCGAAAAACATTGAGTTGAGGAGTTAAAATTATATTGGCAGGCCCCCTTACCTTCTGCCAGTCACAACCGACGTGGGGTATTTTCATTACAGTGGCAGATCCTCTTGCCTATTGCCAGTCACAGTCGAGGTGGAAGGTTCCCTACCGCTACAGACAGTAGATTTGAGCAGCTTTGGTTATGATGACAGCCAACGGCCGTAGCCGTGTTGAAGCACCGGATCCTGTGAGATCTCCGAAGTTAAGCAACACTGGACGTGGTCAAGATTTGGATGGGTTGCCACGCGCTGTTGGGTGGGGTTAAGGGAATGGAGGAGCGGAAAGGGACTGGCCACCCTACCGTACGTAAACTCCGGCTCAGGCACACCTCTACGGAGGTTCGGACCTGCCTTCGGGCAGAATACACCCTTTAGTTATGATGTCAGGCATACTTTCTCTTATTGCCTGTCACAATGGACTTGCGCAGGTTTCATTATAATGGCCGGCCCACTTGCCTATCGATAGCCACAGCCCTCTTTCCTATATTCAGTCATAGTGTAATTGGCGAGGTTTGGTTATAATGGTAGTCCCGCTTGCCTACTGCGAGTCACAATCGAGTTGAGGAGTTTTAATTATAGTAGCAGTTCCCCTTGCCTACTACCAGTCACATTCAAAATGGGGAGTTTTCATCATCAATGCTGGTAGAGTTTACCAGTGCTAGTCACAGTCGAGTTTGAAGTTGCTATTATAACGGCCGATCTCCTTTCCTATTTCCAGTCATAGTCGAATTGGGAAGGATTTTTATAATAGCAAGCCCCTTACCTACTGCAATTCACAATCGAGTTGAGGAGTTTTAATTATAATAGCACTCCCCCTTGCCTACCACCAGTGTCAATCAAGCTCGAGAGTTTTCATTTTAAGGGCAGACCCCCTTACCTAGGGCCAATCGCAGTCAATTCGGAGAATTCCCATTTTAACGTAGGTCTTCTTCCCTATTCCCAGTCAGTGTCGATTTGGCCAGTTTTCATTATGTTGGCATGCCCCCATTTCTACTTCCAGATAATCAACAGTGTGCTTGGAAAAATTAAGTAACACTGATGATCTTCCCATAATTAGGAGTCTATTCGTTTATGGGATCAATTTCATTTAATTTGTCACCAGTACACGTACTGAAGCGAAGGAAGAACAGAGTCATTGAAGAACCTCTTGATAAACAATGTTTCGTGTTTTATTTTCTGGTGCACATATAAACAGGGACTTGCTGCTGCTGACTCGGGAACATGCGACGTACAGTTGCCCGTGGGAAAAGCAGGGTGATCTGAGGTCAAGTCCAGCAATACTCAACGTCTGGCCCTGGGATTTATTAATAGTCATCGCAAAGCAGAGGCTGACTGGAAACTGCAGACGCTTGAACTCAAACGGGTAGTTGGTTGGGATTAGTGGTATCCGCGGGATAAGAACTGACTCTCCTTCACCGCATCCAGTCATGATAGTTGCCTCTATCACATGTTTGTGGAGGGCGTTTACCTGAAGTCTTGTCCCATTGCACAAATTAGGTGGGCTGAGATTGCGCATGAGTATGATTGGTGCGCCGATCTTTAAGGTAATTTTGTGCGATGGAAGCCCCGGAGCCGTTATAGAATTCAGGAACTCAGGAGGATAGTGAACTGCGTCGTCAGAGTTGATTACTTCATTGACAGACGTATAAAATGTCTCCTCGCCGTGGAACATTGTGAGGATAGTCGAATTAATGTACGCCGCTTGTTCATTAGTTGGAGTTAAGATCGCTCTGCAGCAGAGCCATGAGATGGGTTTGCTCCTAATATTTTCTACGTCCGGGTACACCGATGAAATGAGAGCTTCAAGGTTAGAAAGCGACAAACAAAATTCATCAGAAAGAGTAATGATCCCGTTACTGTCTCCCAGTGAGCCGTTCCCAATCGACAACAATATTTCAGTGAATGTATGTATGTTTTCATCACCACCTAGATGTACCCTCATATTCTGTGTCAGAGACAGTTTTTTGATATTTGGCCAAAGTGATGATCTCCTTAATGAAGCGTTCACTTCATCTGCTCTGCTCCCTCTTGGAACAACCGGTAACGTTTGACGAAAATCACCAGAAAAGAGGATAGGGACACCTCCAAAGAAGTTATCACTGTTTCGGATGTCCCGCAGCGTTCGGTCAACTGCTTCAATCGCCTTTCTGTGAGCCATAGTGCATTCATCCCAAATTATAAGACTGCAGTCTTGCAGAACCTTGGATATGTTACTTTGTTTTGTGATGTTACATATTGGTGACTCTGTGCAGTCAAGATCTATAGGCACTTTAAACATCGAGTGAGCAGTTTTGCCACCGGGTAAAAGAGTGGCTGCGATCCCCGAAGAGGCTACTGCTACAGCAATCTTACTATCCTGTCTGATCTTAGACAACAGTAAGTTAATCAGGAATGTTTTTCCAGTTCCGCCCGGAGCGTCTAAGAAAAACATTCTACTTTCCTTATTTCTAACACAGTTTAATATTTCCCGATATACTACAGTCTGTTCATCTGTAAGTTTTGGTTCATTTAATAGAAAAAAAGACCTTAACGCTTCTTTATTGTAATTTGTTTCCCTGAGATAGTCAGCATTTAACGTTTGTAAGATCTGAGGGGAAGGAAGGCCGTAAATGTTCAAAGGCTGACCGCCAATCGATAGAACGTATTCTTCGAGGTCTTGAAGACATCTGTCTTCCACATGGGCGATCATTTCATGAGCAGTACCGTCGTTACAGGGGGAAAGTTGTCGTAAGAAATCTTCTGCTAGGCTCTCCTTATATTTGTTCCACAGATCCAACGGATCAGAGAGACTGCAAAAGACTAACAATATGCCAAAAAGCCGGCGAAGTTTTGCTGGGCTTTGTGAAACTATCACCTCCTTCAGTGTCTCTTCCCATTGAGAGTCATCCAGGAGTAATCCATGGGCTTTGCATGCACTCCGATATGTAGGGTGAAGTATGCCATTGACGGTGCGAAGGTCAGTGAAGGATGTTGGTCCCCTGACAGTGAACAGAAGCATGCGTAAATAGAAGCACTCGGAATTATTAGGATGGACTGCATACACTCGGCTAATTACGTGCTGCTTTCTAACGCCCGAAAATGCTACCACAGGTACTCCTTTCTTTCTTCTTACAAATGTACCTTGCTGTTTGTTATACGTATAGTAAGAGGGAACGTCTTCATACAACAGTGTCTTAGCAAAATCATCTGTCTGACATAAGTTAAAGAATGCCATTAAGGTGGTGTTACGTGGATTTTCTACTATGTCATGAGCCGTTTCTGCAGTAAAGACAATTCTTTGAAAATTTTGTAGATGAACATCTAAATGCATTACTGGAGGATACCTTTCATGGATAGGAAATGAAAGAATTCGCCAAACTGCTTCTGAGCTGGATATGTACCTTCCGCTCTGATACTGGCACACTTCATCATTTTTGTCTTGCAAACCTAAGACTGCCTGATCGCTTCCTTTGTTGATGTACTTACAGATGTATTTGATGCACTTAACACTGCTACAGTATTCAACATTGATGTGTGTTTTGAATACCCTAGACAAAACAGGACAGTATGGCACTATCCATCTATTATCCACTTCCATATCCTGTCCATTTATCATAAGGCGTGCAGTGAAGCCACCCATAGAAGGAATCCTGCGCTTGTAGGATGGGTACCCATCGTTCCCTGTGACAGTTTCATTGACGAATGCTCGTGGGTATCGTTTTGAGCATCGTCCACCTTTCATACATGGTGAGCCTACGTTGAAAGATCCGCATGGTCCATGGACCATGTGACATTTAACTATGTTAAAAAGCTGTGGATCTTTATCAGGATCTGGAAATTCAGCACTAATAACCTTATCAATATCGACGGGTCGTATCTTGTCCTCAAGCCATAATAATATGTGGGCGTGAGGCAAGCCACGCTTTTGCCATTCAACAGAGTACATAAAACAAAGAGTTGGCCCAAATATTTGTTCTCTGGTTAGTAAGTCCATGAGAGATTTTAATTTCATGTGAAATACACGTGTAATAATGTCGTGACGATCATTCGCTGACTGACCATTATATACGGCATTACCAATTTCTTCCCATTTTGGATTAGTTGTAGCTGTAATAAAAAGATCTGGACATGAGTATTTTCGCACATAACAGAGTGCATCTTGAGATCGCTCGTGCATATATCGGGGTCCTCCAGTGAAAGTGGACGGTAAAATGACTAACCGTCCCAAATCTGCCATGTTACCCTCGTCCTTCCTCAGGGCGTCTTTAAGGTGAATGTAGCTCTCAGCCCTTAATTCCCTTTGGTGTGTTCTGATATAGACTAACCTTTCAGTCTCTATTTTAGCATACATGTCTACCCAGAACTGATTGGACAGTTGACGGTAACAATGTAAGTAGTTTACCTCGCCTTGTCTTATCATTATACGATAAGAATAAAACTGAAGAGAAGATGTTTTCTTGAGAGGGGTCTTTAGTTCTCCGGTTCGTGGGTCTACGTGGTACAGTAGGAAGTGGTAGCCATCATCTCCACGAGGGAACATCAGGGGATATTGAAGAGCGTCGTATGATCGGTGGGTTTCAGATATTCGTCTCAGGCCCTGGTCTCTTGTCCGAAGCACGATGTCTCGCTTATCACATTCGTGTCCAACCAATATGACAGCTATCTCGTTTGTTGTCGGCTGATTATAACAGCCTCTGTGCTCACCAGCAGGAACTCGGTCGGCGTGGATCACAATCTTGTGGGTGTCACCGTCCGGCATTGTCTCTAGAGTTGTCTTCAGTTCCTTGACATATGGGTTCACATCATGTAACATGCCCTGCAAATCATTAACTAAATGGGTTTTTAAATTTGGTATTATTGCTGTTCTTTGATCTACCTGTGCTTTGTGGTCTGCAATGAAATATATTTGAAGATATTTAGAATTTTCATTGTTTGCAGGGAGAAGTGAACCTATTAAGTGGTATACTTGTCCTTGAATTTTGAATGTTGGCATAAAATTTCCTTCCACTACTTTAGTAGCTCCGAAGCTTGTCATTTGGAATGCGCTGTTGCAGGCTCGCACAAATTGAAGAAAATGGCGAGAGTCAGTATGCGTCCCATTTAACAGAGAAATAAGAAGTTCCGGTAGAGGAGTTAGATGATTTAATTTAATTTTTCCGGAAGAGCAGCACATTCCCTCTGGCTCTTGCTTCCATTTGAGAGCCCTACAGAAAGGGCACACTTTACTCAAAGACCCTATATGGGCTCTTGGATGGTAGTCGATAAGAGGGTTATAAGCAAATGCACTTCGCTGCTTTTCATGCCATGGAATCATATTAGGACACCTAGATTCAATTGACGTTGAATGTAATTCTCTAACATTGGCATGTCTCACTCTATCTTCATCTAACCGTCTGAGATATTCATCAGTGGTCTCTGATGAACGTCTTTCTGCTGCACGTTGTCTTTTCTCTTCCTGCTGGACATTTTGCATTTCGTTTAACGATGCGTAGGTACTTCGTCGTTGTGTTAACGCCTGAGAATATTCCTCCGCAGCTAGGTTTTCGCGTGTGAGGGAATGGTGCTCTCTGTCATGCTCCATTCGAGCCATCCGCTGATCCTATGATTCTGTTTCTCTTAAACGCATCTGTCTAAATCTTTGCGATCTGAGTATTGCCTCGCGGTCTGAAGCAGTCTCAGACGCCCTAGATGTGGATTGGCGTGTTCTCTGTGAGCTAAGCCTGGCCTCGCGCTCAGAAGCACTCTCCGAATCACGGTGAGTGCTCTTCCTCAGTCTGTCTGCACTGAGTCTGGCCTCGCGGTCTGAAGCACTCTCAGACGCCCTAGATGTGGACTGGCGTGTTCTCTGTGAGCTAAGCCTGGCCTCGCGCTCAGAAGCACTCTCCGAATCACGGTGAGTGCTCTTCCTCAGTCTGTCTGCACTGAGTCTGGCCTCGCGGTCTGAAGCACTCTCAGACGCCCTAGATGTGGACTGGCGTGTTCTCTGTGAGCTAAGCCTGGCCTCGCGCTCAGAAGCAGTCTCCGAATCACGGTGAGTGATCTTCCTCAGTCTGTCTGCATTGAGTCTGGCCTCGCGCTCAGAAGCACTCTCCGAATCACGGTGAGTGCTCTTCCTCAGTCTGTCTGCACTGAGTCTGGCCTCGCGGTCTGAAGCAGTCTCAGACGCCCTAGATGTGGACTGGCGTGCTCTCTGTGAGCTAAGCCTGGCCTCGCGCTCAGAAGCACTCTCCGAATCACGGTGAGTGCTCTTCCTCAGTCTGTCTGCATTGAGTCTGGCCTCGCGGTCTGAAGCAGTCTCGGAAGCCCTCAATATCTTAACTTTTTTAGCTTTTGATATGGACCGTCCAATGTTAATTCGCTTCCTAGCAGGCATGGTCAAAGGAACAGTCACAAAAGTGTCGAAACCCAATCAGTAACTCTGTAATGGGCAGCAAAGTGCATGTGGTGGTGATTATTTTCTGTTGGTGACGGTGGTGTTGGTGATTATTGTTTTAACAGGACGTACAACGGGGCAACTATCCTCTATTAACACTAATCAGAAGAAAACTGAAAGAGATCCGATACTTCGAAGAATGAAGTTATCGGCAAAATAAAGGGAAGGGCCGCAATGAGCTCGAAAATATCAAAAACAGAAACCCCTCCCAGAGCAGAAACTGGGAAGGCAGGACGTACTAAGGGGTAATAGTCAACAAAATAGAGGTAGTTGTGATTATTGTTTCGAGAGGTAGTACAAATGCGCAACAATCTTCTGTTAACACTAATCAGAACGAAATATGAAGAGATGCGATACTTCGAAGAATGAAGATATCGGAAAAGGAAGATAAAGTCCACAAAGAGGTTAAAAATCGCAATCAGCAACAGAATTGAAATGGCCGTATTGGTGATTGTTTCAAAAGGAAGGACAACTCCTCAACAATCCTGCCTTATCACTAATCAGAACGAAATTGAAAGAGATCCGATACTTCGAAGAATGAAGATATCGGCAAAAGAAAGGGAAAGGCCGCAAAATGCTTCCAAATAACAACCACAAACCCCGCACAGAAAAGAATTTCAGATGCAGTGGTTCCCAATGAAATTAGAGTATCCGAAAATTTCTAAAGTGGAAATAAATTAACGTACCGTCGCAACACTTCTGAAACAGGAAACAATATTTCAGATATTTTTAAACGCAATAACTGACATGAACACTCACATAGATATGTTAACAATCTCAGTTAGAAAGTAACAATGTAATACAGAGAAGAACTAAGCGCCACCAGTGTGAATACCATTAAGCAGTCAAGTTCC
Organism: Anabrus simplex; assembly: GCF_040414725.1. Classification (NCBI taxonomy): domain Eukaryota; kingdom Metazoa; phylum Arthropoda; class Insecta; order Orthoptera; family Tettigoniidae; genus Anabrus; species Anabrus simplex. The sequence continues at coordinate 298,892,521 of NC_090267.1, forward strand.
TTTTGCTCAGAGCAATATTGATTTCGGTTACGCTTATCGACATGGATGACATAGACTGCTGAAGCTGACCGAAGTAGCTGTTGCCTGTGACTCACGGGTGGCCCAGATTGGTTGCGCAGTAGTGTCGTAGGACAGGTATCCTAATTAGGATAAAACCTTCAATACTGGTATTTTGAAGGTTTATGATGAGCCGAAATTATTATGTTATTATATTTATGTTTCGTGTCCATGGACGTATAACGTGCGGACGTACGGCACACAGATTTCCAATATGGCGTCAAGGAACAGCACCATTAGATCTCTGATGTAAAACATGTATAAATTCTATGTAGATTGTTTTAGAAAGCGATTGTTTTCTTTTTTGTATTCCGAGAGAGGCACTGAATGTTTTCTTCTATCTGACAGGATAAGTTCGTAGCGATAATAAAGTTGCTTTTAGAATACGTAAAAGTGTTCTCGTGTGATATTTTTATTGCGTAAAATAGAAAATCGCATATAGAGAACGACAGTAGATGTTGGTTTTCCCCACAGGAGCACCGTGACTGTGTAGCACACAACCGCACGTGTATCTTATTTCTTTGTTTATAGCTGTCTCTCTTATAAAGGAAAGATTTCCATGTAACATCTGTACGTAATTTCTTTCCTTATATTGCTGTTGGTGTATATAGTGACCTACTGTATTTTGCGTAGCGTGTGCATCGTAGTTCGTTTCTGTGAACCGCCTGTTGCGTGGGGAAGGTGGGAGGGGGGGGGGGGGAGGAATACATCCGGGTTATTCCCTGCCTGTCGTAACAGGTGACTGAAATCGCCCCAGGGGTCCTTAACTTGGCAGGGTGGGCTCGCGACCACGGACCCTTTTAGGTGCACTTACTTATGCCACGCTCCTCACTTTAGCTATATTATCCGAACTTCCCTGGTCTATTCTTGTTCTTTGCAGACTCCGACGGCATAAGAACATTCGAGGCCTCATTTCCACGCCCTTCGCGGATAACTTAATTTCGGAAGAGTCGGATTCCTCCATTTTTGTCACTGATTACTGTTAATATAGGATGGTTGCCCCGTTGTAGTTCCTCTTGAAACAAAAATCAGCACCATCACCACTCTCTTCTCTCATCCGACTTGTGTTCTTATGTTTGAGAGATCTCGGGAGTTGGCCCAATTTTAAGATCGTATGCCGTTCCTGAGGCCAACCGAATGTGGAGGATTGTATTGAACAATTACGCCTTTCTGCTGGGATTCAATCAATCAATCAATCAATCGATCAATCAATCAATCAATCAATCAATCAATCAATCAATCAATCAATCAATCAATCAATCAATCAATCAACATACATACGGAGTAATTAAGGAAGAAAATAATAGTTAAGAAATCTGACATTAATGGAAAATAGATTATAATAACTGAGGAGAGCCGGATGACGACAAATATGTAAATACCAAGTGAATGTATTGCTCTTACTTATGCCCCTCAATAAATTATGCTGGTGTGAGTTATGGATATAAGAAAGCCGTAACAGAGGAGCAAATTAGGCGCAGGGATTCTTAGGTAAACATATAAGATGACTAATGGTGTTATTACTGAAGCTGTTCGAGAACGGTTATAGGCCTAACCTCCAACGATATTCCGCCATTATCCCGCAGAATGGCCGATTGACACCTCTCTTGTTATTCTATCGCCCCCACCCACAGGGGGACGTTGTCGGTCTGTCGGTCACTCAATGCAGAGCATGGTACCAGCAGAAAATTGTAAATTTCTCCGTCATGTGAAGAGTAAGGTAAATTATGAACATAACGAAAGTTGTTTATAATGAAGAGACGTTTCACGTACGGTAAACGAAGTTTACAGAAAATCAATAGTATAAGAGAAAAAGGAGGAAAACCATTCTGGTTTTCCTATAAACCCCCCATCTATTGTAATATTTTAAAATGATATGCACATCGAAACCTTCCCCGGGATGAGCATACTCTAAATATGAAGTTTGGTTGAGATCTATTTAGCCGTTTCGACGTGATGGCTTTCGTATAAACACCCCGTGTATTGAAAGATTTTAAAATGATATGCATATCGAAACCTTCCCCGGGATAAGTATACTGTAAATATGAAGTTTGGTTGAACAGACAAACAGACAGACAAACAGACAAACAGACAAACAGACACGAAACGTAAAAACCACCGATTCGGTCTTGAGTTGACCTAAAACGGATAAATATCTGAAAAATTGGCAAAACAAAAGAAATTACAGACAGCGGACCCCCTACAATTTTATTTATATAGATAATTTCGCTGCTGTAGAATCCTGGAGCTGACGTTGCCATGGTACGGTATTCTACATTGTATTCGAATATCGAAGTAAATAGTGTACATGCAGTAAATAAGATAGTTTTAAAATTGCATGTCTCTTAGCGTTATCCGAGAAAGAGCATGGGGAGGTCCCCGTACGTTTCCAATGTAAAGTGTTTGTTACGGATTTGTGATATAACGGCAGGCTCACTTGCCTACTGGCATTCACAATCAGGTTGGGAAGTTTACATTATAATTGCAGGCCCCATTGCCTACTATGCGGACAGAATCGATTTGGGGAGTTTTCGTTAAAATGGCAGCCCCCCTTTCCTACCTCCAGACAGATTACAGTTTTTATTATAATGGCAGGCAATTACCCTACTATCACTCGAAATTGAGTTGTGCAGTTATCATTATAATGACAGGCCCCTTTTCCTACTGCCAGCCAGCGTACTGCCAGTCACACCAAGTTGGTGAGTTTCCATCAAAATAGCAGGCCACTATGCCTAATGCCAGTCACATTTTAGATGAGTACATTTCTTTATAATGGCGGGCACCCTTGCCTACTGCCAAACACAATCGGGTAGGGGAGTTTTAAACAAAACTGCATGCTCACTTACCTTCTGCAAGTCAAATCGAGAAGGGAACTATTCATTACAATTGTAGGCCTTCCTTACTAATGACAGTTACACAGGAGTTGGAGAAGGAACCCTTTCCTACTGCCAGTCAAAGTCGGTGTGGGGAGTACTGATTACAATAGCAGACCGACCCTTTCTCGATCGCTAAATCGACATCAGTGAATATATATAGATCGACATACGAAAGTATATGCGTGTTTACAATATTGAAGACCTTCATTTACAGATTAACTGCTACTAAACGTACGTCATATCGACAAAGGATTATACCATAAGACACGCCGGATTTAGTGGCCTAAATGGCTGGTCCAATGATATGTCATCTATTCTTGGGTCAGATTTAGAAACGTGGAACAGGGTAAAGGTTTTGTAAGATCATCTCACATTACATTACTTTTCGGATAATAATGTGACAGCTACATACGTAGCATTTGGCTCACATATGGCTACTGAGTGGGCCAATTTTCGTGAAGAGTTTGATGATTCTGTATTTCATATAAGTAATTGAAAGTATGAATAATGCATGTGAAAATTCCAAATTGACTTAACATCGATTAATAGAGAAAAATCAAACGTAAAAGGGATACAGATACGGCATAAAGTCATAAGACCAAGGTTGTAGATCATTCCAAATTGAACGGAGATTGTGCAATCCGTTACGTGATAGGAATTTCCGAAGGTCTGCACCATCATTAAAATTGCCTGCATATTTCGATATTCTTCGGGGATAAAAAATGAAAAATTTAATGATATAGGATTTTTCATTCGTTACAGGCTAAAACGTATAATTTTGTCAAATTTCAATTATCTTCTTATTCTTCTGGCAGATTATGCCACAATGTGGATTTTGGGCGAGGCGGGTAAAAATTAGGACTTTCAGGAAATCAAAAATTATGGAGATTGTTATTATTACCCCTTAAACGGAAAGCTGTACGAAAATTTCGCCAAAATAGTCAGTGTAGAGGTACACAGTCGTTACGATTTGATTTATATAGATAAGGAATCTGCTCCATGTAAAACACCTTTTGGGCTATGTCCGCTGGACTTAACCTGCAAAAGTGACCATTCATGATATCTCCCTTATTAATCCTCCTGACGAAAAAATGCACATGTAAAAAAAGGTTTAGAGGTGGAATTCCATCAGGTTTGGTCGATTTCCAGTCAGGTTGGTCTTGTTCTGTATATATTGTGGAAGAGTAAAATCACCATTTCGGTTCCTTATAAACCGCCAGTCCATTCCGGAACATGAAATGTTATTTACGTTTAAAACCTACCTTTGGACAGGTGGATGCTAAATATAAATTTTGTTTCGAATGTCTTCAGTAGTTTTCAAGTTGTAAGGAATACGCTTTACACGCACCCGCTCGTGAGTTAAGTCCGATGGGACTTGTACAGAAAAACGGTCCTTTAATGATATCTCCCTTATTGATCCTCGTATCGAAATGATGCACATGAGAAAAAAAGGTTTAGACATTAATTTCTACCAAGGTAGGTAGACTTCCATAAACTTTTGTTGTGTATATTTTTTGGAAGTGCAAAATCACTGTTTCGGTTTCGTATAAACCCCCAGTTAGTTCAGGGATTTAGAAACAATATTTGCCCTGAAACCTATCAAGGACAGGTGTATTCTAAATACGAATCTTGGTGGAAATGCATCCAGTAGTTTCTAGCATTCACGTACATACGGCGTAATTAAGGAAGAAAATAATACAGTTAAGAATGTTGAAACTAATAGAAAATGGATTATAACTGAGGACAGCCGGATAACGACAAATAAATAAATGCCGTGAGTTACGGATATAATAAAGCGCTAACAGAGGAGAAATTTAGGTTCAGTGATTCTTAGGTAAACAAATATGAAGATGACTAATGGTGTTATTACTTAATCTATTCGAGGGCGGTTATAACCTCCAACTATATTCCGCCAATATCCCGCAGATGAGCCGATTGATGCCTCTCTTGCCATCTACCCAAGGAACAACCACGAATTTAAAAGCATGATGAGGAAAATGGCAATACGTTACTTCCCTACTGGCATGCAGTCAGAGACGTTGCCATGGTAACCTGTAGGTTCGTTGTCGGTCTGTCGGTCACTAAATGCAGAGCATGATACCAGCAGAAAATTGTAAATTTCTCCGTCATGTGAAGAGTAAGGTAAATTATGAACATAACGAAAGTTGTTTATAATGAAGAGACGTTTCACGTACGGTAAACGAAGTTTACAGAAAATCAATAGTATAAGAGAAAATAGAGGAAAACCACTGTGGTTTTCCTATAAACACCCCGTCTATTCAAAGATTTTAAAATTATATGCATATCGGAACCTTTCCTGGGATGAGTATACTCTAAATATGAAGTTTGGCTGAGATCTATCCAGCCGTTTCGACGTGATGGTGGGAAAACCACTCTGGTTTTCCTATAAACCCCCCGTCTATTCAAGGATTTTAAAATGATATGCATATCTAAACCTTCCCCGGGATTAGTATACTCTAAATACAATGTTTGGTTGAGATCCATCCAGCCGTTTCGACGTGATGGTGGAAAAACCATTCTGATTTTCCTATAAACCCCCCATATATTCAAATATTTTAAAATGATATGCATATGGAAAACTTCCCCGCGATGAGTATCCTCTAAATATGAAGTTTGGTTGAGATCTATCCAGCCGTTTCGACGTGATGGTGGAAAAACCATTCTGGTTTTCCTATAAACCCCCTGTCTATTCAAGGATTTTAAAATGATATGCATATCAAAACCTTCTGCGGGATGAGTATACCCTAAATATGAAGTTTGGTTGAGATCTATCCAGCCGTTTCGACGTGATGGTGGAACAGACAAACAGACAGACAAACAGAAACAATTTTATTTATATAGATTTTTACACTCGTTCTTCACCCCCTTTCCATCCCCGCCCAAAGGAGTCCTATGAGTGCCTTACACAACAGTATATTTTTTCCCAGATATTAAGTCTTATTTGTACCTATTTTGGTTGACAGCTATGCCCAAACGTACATGCATAATCTCACTGCTCTAGAATCCTGGAGCTGACGTTGCCATGGTTACGGCAGTTCATTTCTTTATCCGATTCCTAGAGCAGGGGTAGTGTGGTGCCAATATCTCCGTAACGGTTGGTTTTAGGGCCTTAAAACATGGTTTTCGGGCCCGTAGGGCTTACCGAGTTTTGTTCTTTGCGTCAAGAGGATTAAATTGAGCTTTGTCTCGTCCTTATACGACAAATTCGATATTTTGCCTATAATAGTATAAGAGAAAATGGAGGAAAACCGTTTTTCCTATAAAACCCCCGTCTTTTCAAAGATTTTAAAATGATATGCATATCGAAACCTTCCCCGGGGTCAGTATACTCTAAATATGAAGTTTGGTTGAGATCTATCCAGCCGTTCCGACGTGATGGTGGAACAGACAAACAGACAGACAAACAGACAAACAGAAACAATTTTATTTATATAGAAGAGGGCAGAAATCTACGTCGATTTCAATTTACATTGTAAGATTCAAGTTATTTATGTTCATTGTAGTTTATGTATTTTGACCTAATACAATAAAGAGTTAGGCCTACAACCTCAAATATTTCTATTATGTACGTAATAGATTGCAATTTTCACTATTACCGGGAATAAAGTCAGTGAGGTTATTTATTTCAAGCCATTCTCTACATTTATCTGGTGGATATATTTACGTCTGTGTTGTTGTTGTACTTCAGTCTTGGATAGTAAATATCTATCTTCTCACTCGTTATGAAACTCCCTCTCACCATTTAGAGGCTAGCTATTATCACCGGATGTCTGTTAAATCTTAAGGACTCTTTCTTTGTTTTTGTTTTTTCGCTATTTTGCTTTACGTCGCACCGATACAGATATGTCTTATGGTGACGATGGGATAGGAAAGGCCTAGGAAGTGGAAATAAGCGGCCGTGGACTTAATTAAGGTACAACCCCGGCATTTGCCTGGTGTGAAAATGGGAAACCATGGAAAACCATCTTCAGGGCTGCCGACAGTGGGGCTCGAACCAACTATCTCCCGGTTACTGGATACTGGCCGCACTTAAGCGACTGCAAAGTAATCTTGTTAGAAATTCAGTGAACAGGGAAAGTCACATAACACTACAACACTGAGCAAAATCATTGTTGCATTATGTAATTATCTTACTTTTTGCTTAATGAATAACAGGGATTTTAATTTTTTAAATGAAAATACTGTCACTCCCATCCAAGGAATTGCACATCGTAGCTTGTACGCTTAAACCCTGTATCATTGTAGATTATAACACAAACATTATAACGACCGAGCTCGATAGCCCTGAAAATGGTTTTCCGTGGTTTCCCATTTTCACACCAGGCAAATGCTGGGGCTGTACCTTAATTAAGTCCACGGCCGCTTCCTTCCCACTCCTAGCCTTTTCCCGTCCCATCGTCGCCATAAGACCTATCTGTGTCGGTGCGACGTAAAGCAACTAGCAACAAAAAAACATTATAACGTGTCAGTTTTCTTTGAACGAATAAATAAAATAAAACTGACTGTTTATATCTATAGTCCATCTTCGTAGTAAGCGTCTTTCTGGACGACCGGAGGTGTGGCCTGGCCTCGTGTGCGAGGAACTATGGGAGCGTTCGCGCTGGTGGTGGGGGAAGAACATGAACCTTTCCTCCAGCTGACACAGTCGAGTTCAGGCAGCGGACGTAGCCCTGGGAACTGACTGAAATAGTGTGGAAAGCTTAGGCGCGGTACGTTCCCGGGTCGGGGTGGTCATTATGCAATGGCTCATCGGTGTACATACATCACACTAACTCAAAAGTGTAGGAATTACTTAATATGATAAACTAGTGAAAATAAAATAGTACCGTACATTGTACAAATCGAGTCTTATATTTCGATTGTCTGCCTTAAAACCTTGTCCATTAACTACACAGGCCTTTGAGCATAACATTCTAAAATTTCAGTTCTATTCCAGTACGGAAATACTTCGTAACTTTCGTCGTAAATGTTGATGACGTGAAGAAATCAGAGGGTCATGCCTAAAAGAATTCATATCGGATGATGCTTTCGACACAACGTGAAATAAATCTCAGTGTATAGTAAAAGTGGAGGTCAATATTTTGGCACTCTGTAGCCTTTAATTTATTCTTATACATTCTTATTATACATTCTTACGAATATGAAATCTTTATATAAAATTGAAAGGTTTGAACCATATGGTAGAAAATCAATTGAACATAAGACAGTAACTTGCAACTGGTAATACTGCGAATAAAGGAAGTTCGTTTGAAACTGTACTGTACTGTACTATATACCAAGGAAAGGCGTATCGGTACGCACTATCAGTTCATCAATCGCCTAACGAATAGGAGGAAGTTGTTTCCACTGACAGCCTGGAGATATAATCTACTTATCGTGATTTCTAGTGAAATACGTATAAAAGAGATTAATTAATGCAAATTTGTCGGGAAAATGCAGAAAAGAAGCATTAGTAAAAATACTTCAGCTACTTTCATAATAACATTAACAATGTCTACTTTTCTTGTCCATCAGAAAAAATATAATAATATATAATACTCTTGAATAACCTGCTATTGTTATGACTGAGAGAACAGGTCTCCTACAGCAACAGCAGCAACAAAAACAACAACGAAATGCTCTGGAACAATAGACAATATAAATCTGTCTCAAAAAAACAGAGCAAAAATATTATCGGACTTCTTACGTGTTCTATGATCACGTTTGTTTAATATTCGGAGTTCAGGGATCTTATTTACAAATTATTCAGAATAATATTCACTCTCGTCTGAATCAGTGTCATCTGAAGCTTCACCGAGGTTGATGTCGGACTGGTCTAATTCTAATTCCTTATGCATGGTGTTGTCACGCTCCCAGTATTCCTGCTCAGTGTATTTTACGTGGTCGCAACATTTTTTTCCGTTTGTCTCGCGAATACTGTGCAAGCAATATCCGCAAAGAGCTTCCTTTTTGTCGAGTGTGTCTGCTGTCAAGTCACGAGTGATCTATAAGACAGAGAAATATTTCGTACAGAATAAGCATTTTTATTTATATTGGGAATAGGAGCGCCTCATTTATGAACAGTGAAGGCATTAGAGATACTATGGCACACATTTTATGCTAAAAAACTAATTATGCTGTATTACTATTAATTGAGATATATTCTTTTTTTTTTTGCTAGGGACTTTACGTCGCACCGACACAGATAGGTCTTATGGCGACGATGGGATAGGAAAGGCCTAGGAGTTGGAAGGAAGCGGCCGTGGCCTTAATTAAGGTACAGCCCAAGCATTTGCCTGGTGTGAAAATGGGAAACCACGGAAAACCATCTTCAGGGCTGCCGATAGTAGGATTCAAACCTACTATCTCCCGGATGCAAGCCCACAGCCACGCGCCTCTACGCACACGGCCAACTCGCCCGGTGAGATATATTCTTATCACGGACCTCTCCTTTGATATCTCCCCAAACCGACTCAGTGTGATTGAGATCTGGATGATATGTTTCATGTGTTCACTCATGGTATAAACACTTTCAAGTGCCTAGCCTCGCAGTGGTCTCCCAGATTTAGAAGAGGACCTAGAAGCCATGCTCGTCACTTCAGTAATTTCAACTTAGCCCGCACGTAACAACACACGCCGCTTGAGAGACGTTTTCACTTCAAAGCTAGCCTGGCGACTGGACCTGCTGTAGGAGTGGGGGGACGATAGCTCCCACCACTGCATGCGCAACCATTTCTCGCGCAGGACGCTTTCAACCAAAACGGACTATAGCGCAGTATAAATCAAACCGGAATATCTTGAAAAGGTCAGTTTTTATTGCGATCATACAGTTTTATTTTAAATAATGCACCCCAATTAGCATTTCGCTGGGTAGTGGAGGACCGATTTCTAATCATAATCTTACGTCAATGCTCCCTCGTTTTCCTGTAAAGTGTGTTTGCTCTCCCACTTAACTGTGACGTATGCTTGTTACGTAAGCTACCCGCATTCACGTCGGGCAAGCCCGGCTGCATTGGGATAGCCCCACCGGGAGGCCACCTGAGCACCTCTCATATGGATGTATACATTTTTCTCGAACCGCTGAACATTTCAGTAACTTTACTTATTGTAGCAATTTATTTCCCATGCGTTAAGACACATCGGTCTGAAACAAAATTCCTATAAATTATCGGCAAGTCGAGTTCTTGTAACTCAAATATAATCTCTAATCACGAAATTGAGCAGTCAGGCGATACATTAAAAAAAATTATATAGATATTTCTCCTGAAAATACATCGTCATTGTGCCTAGAAAAACCACTGTGTGATAATATTTCAGCTTAGAACTCTGACCAGAAATGTTCTGTCATCTACGGTTCAGCGTTGCATGAACTATATCAAGGAATTTTAGTTTTAAGTTATACATGTGCAGCGGGTCAGTATTCCACCTTCGACATTGTCATATACCAGTATTTTTAGGCCCAACGACGAAATGTAAGTGTAGAATATTACGGAAAATGCAACATTTATCTTTACGGGGAGTCAATATCGGTAGTTTACATACGTTGGTGGTTGGTCTAGGGAGTTTGGATCCCAGAGCAGGTCTATGGCTTTCTAATGTGGGAATTCAGCTTCCAAATGTGGAAATTTAGTTTCCGAATCGTATAAGTACTCATATGGAATGTAATTACGGAACACTGATGGCCATTAAAGCAGTTATCAATTCGAATAGGGCAATAATATTGTGCCCGTTGCATTTCCTAGACGTTTACAAAAATGGCGCCGGAGGAAGGTATGGCCCACTCAACTTAAAAAGAATACACAATGAAGTCATGATATCGAGGTATAACAGAAGGCCATGTATAACTGGGAACGGATGTATACCGAAGGCGGTGCAGACCACCAAAAGATCAAGTAGATTGTTTTAATGAAAAAATAGAACAGAAGAGATTATTATAAAAAGTACACTTGAAAAATTGAATTCAGAGAGTCAAGACGTGAATTGCGATCGCGGTACACAAAGGACGAAATTTTACTAGATTTCGGCGAAATACATAAAGGAAAACTACATTCATTAAGAAGGAAACGGGATAATCAACCCGATGAAATACCGTGAATAGCCAAAATACTTCAGATAAGCGAAGCTCGAATTAAATACGCTTATTGGAACCCGAGTAGCAAGTCCAACGTTACCGCAGGGAAGAATGAGATGAACTGCACAAGAAAGAAAAGAACTGAGAAAGAGTTATTTTATTGGCGCAGAAGTTGAAAGGAAAATAATTCTGAATATTATTTAAGCTGATTCAGAAGATTTTTCTCCGAAAAAGGAAAAATATATTATACGCAATTTTAATGAGTTAGCCAAATATAACGAAGAAGAAGGATAAGAAGAGTAACTTAAAATAATATTATTCTAATATGAATTTTATAACAACCATGTTCTCTTCGGGAATGTTTAACGGTGTTGGCAGCCTTACAAAGAAGATGATGAACTGCTAGACGTTTAAGATGGACCGACCTGGAGAGAGGAATCATCCAGTCAGATGACCAGCCCGAGAGGAGAGATGGATATTGCTTACCAAGACCAGTTCTGAATGGGAGAAGAAGTCCAGCTCAACCCTAGACCCAGACCGCAAAACTAACCATGTGACGGTCAAAGAAGAACAACTGACATCGGAGTAAAGAGAAACGAGCTAAGTCCTTACAATTAGTATCATAATTCTTAACTTATAATATCATTTGGCAAATGCTGTGGAGTTAAATAGGTGTTAGAAACGATGATATTTAAGTGTGCAAGTGACAAATATCACACACTTCACTGCATATTAAGATATTAATGCTATACTAAGGCAGTGTAGAATTATATATATATATATATCTCGCGAACGGATCATCGTGTTTGGGCAAGTAATTCAGTGAAGTAGTCGAGAATACGATTGGCAATGACTTGTCATAACAGCTGATCGCTAAGAACTAACATATGTTGTAGGATATCGATAAATCTTGAGAAGAATGTATTCATGGATTACTTCACAGAAGGACCGCGCGTCAGAAGAGAATGATTGTAATTAAGTACTCCTTGTAGAGCGATATTATTATTTGTAGTAATAGAAACATATGTAAGGTTATGCATCGTCATTTTATTGAGAGGAGTTAAATTTGTGAAACACATAGTGACATATTTAAGAAAGCTATATATCTGTAATTGCAAGGTTTGTGTGGAAGGTTATGAGTAGTTGAGATAATAATAGTGGATCGTCGGAAGAGGTAATAAGAAGGTATATGGAGTGATATTAAGAATTATATTATGTTTTATGGTAATTACAAGGTATATATTGGAGGAAGTTAAATATCATATGTGGAAGATACGGATCTAATGAAACGATGTGAATAAATAAGAGGAAGTATACCGTGGGATTGACCAGAATTAAGGTATGGATATTGAATATTGATATTTAGCTGAGATTTAGATGGTGATGTAATGTCTAGATAGCTGTTATGATGGAAGTATATGAGTTCTGTGACACATTCTCGAAACGTATAAAATGCGAAATGAATGACATATTATACATATATGGTTAAGTAATCGCAAAGCATAGTATTGAGATAGTTACATTCACACTGCAGAAACGAATTAAATAACTTGCACAGTAGGATTATGATTAGAATACGACGTATTTAAGCATATTGAGTCACAGATATATGAATTAAGAATTATGTGGATAGAATAGGAAGATTATTTATTTTAAAACAATGTATAGTTGAATTTGAAGTTTATGAAAGGTTAATATATACGAAGATGATACAATAGGAGCGGGATTTAGCAGGAATTATGGGTGTAAAGCCTTAGCACGTGAATGGTTACTGATTAATTTCCTAGAATGAACCCGAATTGATTGAGTTCAGATTTTGTTTTTAATGGCGATATAATTATGAGAAAAGACTTAGAAATGTTATTACAATATAATAATTGCAGTTGGAGAATGTATTCCAGTGATACATAGGATGTCCCAAGAATAATTATAGACAGTAACGCCGAGTTTTTTTATTTCATTTCAGAAACAATTCAAATAAGTTATTGCTATATCTTTGTTTTTCCTGATAAGCCAGCGCTGACTTTAACTCACAATTCTTGAGTTATTTATTCTAAATAGTGATAAATGTAGCCCATTCCCAAATTTAGTTCTCATTTCTTAGGGCAATTCTCTAATTAAATAAATGTGGATCATTATTTTCTTTATATAATTTTGTGAATGTTAATTTTTAGTGATAGTTAAGTCTTTATCTAGTTTGTAAGATGATTCATTAATTGATTGCGTAAATATGAATGCGTTCTATGGTTAAATTTTAACGTTAGCATTGGGTCTAGGAGATCATCCAAATACTACTGCGTTTTGGGGGGAACTTTTCTCTTCATGATCTCACGTAAAGCGGAACCGAATGAAAAGTTTTAAGATTTTTGTCATAGAACGAAATACCCTGGGATTACATCGAGCTGTTGGGAGTTATTTTCAACCCGTTATGACGAATGGGTGCAATATTAAACGTTATTGTATTTATTACGTTACGGACTAGCACATGTTAGATTTTTAAGCATATTATTTGCTTCATTCTGAATAATATACTCTACTAGCAGGATACCCGTGCTTCGCTACGGTATTATACTGAAATTTAGAATTGAATGCTTATTATTTTATATATAATCCGCCGAAATTTGCGATCTGACTCGTTTTCTGAGAGAATCGGCCAAAATTCGTGATCTGACTCGTTTTTTAATAGAATATGGCAAGTTTCCTCCCATTTTTCAATCTTTCTGTCCAGCAATCGATTTCGTACTTCCCGTGCTAAGTCCAGGTATTCTACCCGGTCAGTTGGGTCCATAATCTTTGCCATCTTTTCCTATAAGCATTTTTAATATGGGTCAAATCCTTCAGGAGATACAGCGTGGTGTCGTCTTGGGTGCCTTGGCGATACTGAACCCGCGGCCGGACTGCATCTTAGTCATTACCCGTCCAGGAACCGTTTTCAGCGCGGTCCGCACATTTGACGACGGTCCAGAACATTATTATTATTATTATTATTATTATTATTATTATTATTATTATCATTATTATTATTATTACTATTATTATAGATGTTCTGGACCCCACAGCAAGATGCAAGACCGCTACTTGGCGGTAAATTACATCTGCTGCCATTGTCATTGTTGAAAATGTGACCAACACCATTGTCGCGCGTAGGCAAGTGTGCTTGATTTCTGGCCATACGAATGACATACTTTCGTGCATTATTGACCTTATTATGGAGGTGAAACATTGGACGGTCAATCTCATTCCTATCGTTTATTTCAAATGTGTTTAAATTTTTATTTATATGCCAAGATAATCTACGGTAATCTAAGAACGTTCTCCGAAGGAAAAGATGGCTCTTGAAAACGAACCCAGGAAAGATTTAAAATGATCGGTTTATGATCAGAATAAGTACAATGAAAATCTACAGCCTGTTTCCAGTCATTCGACAGGGTCAGGAATGGACTGAATAAGGCCACCATATAGCGGCGAAAATAGGAATTATGCCGGCAGCCGAAACCTGTCGCACTCCTCTGCCGCAATGATTAATGGATGACAAATAAAATGAAATTATATTGGACAGTGTTGTTGGAGTGAATGATGACAGGGAAAACCGGAGTATCCGGAGAAAAATCTGTCCCGCCTTTGTTTGGTCCAGCATGAATGTCACATGGAGATACCGGGATTTGAACCACGGAACCCAGCTGTGAGAGCCCGGCGCGCTGCCGCCTGAACAACGGAGGCTCCTTATAAATACATTATGAACAGTAAAATCAATTGGTATCACCTCCTTTTACACCCCACCGCCGTTAAGTTTATTTAGCCAACCCCCCTCCCAAAAAAAAACTAAAAGATGGCGTGTTTCTTTATGTTAAAGGAGATTCCAAACACTAATGTTCACGTCTATTACCTTCAGTTTTGAGATTAAAGTAATTAACTTTTTTTCACTTTCACACAACTCCCCCCCCCCCCCCTAAGTAAATTTCCGGCAAAAATTACTTGTTTCTTTAATAGTAAAGGATCTTCTAAATACCAATTATCACGACTATAACTCTGTAACTTCTTCAGTTTTTGATTTATGTGTCCTCATGAAAGGAATTCATCTCCTTTTCACTCCCGCCCCCAAGATGATTTGCCCCCCAAAACGCGTTTTTCTTTATTTTTAAAGGAGATCCAAATACCAATTTTCACGTCTGTAGGCCCTAACATCTTTAGTTTTTAACAGATGTAAGTATTCTCATACAATTAAGTCAATTCATTTTTCAATTCTTTCATCACCCCCCCCCCCCTTCGTTGGATTTTCCGAGAATACGTGTTCCTTTACTTTTAAAGCAGATTCCAAATATCAAATTTCACGTCTGTAACAGCTTCAGTAGCCTAATTAAAAGAATTCAACAACCTTTTCAGTCGCTTTACACCCCCCCTCCAACCAAGGGGTATTTCTGAAAACTAAAAATACCATTTTTCACTTCTGTAACATGTTCAGGTTTTTTATTGAGATATAACTTACTGTATAAATTCTAATTTTAAAATTTCACCCCCTTTTTAGTTCCCCTTAAGAGGAGTTTCCAAAAACAAATCACCTATGTTTCTTTACATTTACAGGAGATTCCAAATACCACTTTTTACGTCTGTATCATTCTATGTTTCTCAGATATTCTGTAGATATAGTCTTTCAAAAAATTCACCCCAATATGTCACTCCTGTTTAACCGCCATTAATTGGAATTTCCAAAAGAAAAAAAAAACGTGTTTCTTTATTTTCAAAGGAGATTCCATATACAAATTTTCAGTTCTGTAATATCTTCAGTTACTGAGAGATATGTATCCTCATTAAAGGCATTCAACCCATTATTCACCCTTTTACACCCCTCCTATTCGGATTTACAGAAAACAAAAAAATACGTGTCTTTATTTTTAAAGGAGATTCTAAATATCAATTTTTACATGTGCAAACTTTTAAAGTTTTGAAATATAGATACACTCATTTTAAAAATTCCCCCCTTTTCCCCCTCCCATTAATTGGATTTTCCAAAAACAAAAAAATACGTGATTCTTTATTTTTAAAAGAGATCAAAAGTACCAATTTTCAGGTTTGTATTAGCTACAGTTTCTTAGATATAAGTACCGGTATCCTGATAAAAGGCATTCAACCCCTTTTTCACCCTTTTAAACCCGTCCTATTGCGATTTTCTGAAAAAAAGTGTTTCTTTATTTTTTAATGATGGTTCTAAATACCAATTTTTACATCTGTAAATTGTCAAAGTTTTGAGATATAGATACACTCATTAGAAAAATTCACCCCTTTTCACCCCCCGATTAATTGGATTTTCCAAAAACAGAAAAACACGTGTTTCTTTATTTTTAAAGGAGATCCAAAACACCAATTTTCAGGTTTATAATATCTTCAGTTTCTGAGATATAAGTATCCTCATTAAATGCATTCAACCGCTTTTACACCCCTTTCCACCTCTTCTATTGGGATTTTCCGAAAACCAAAAATACGTGTTTGTTTATTCTTAATGAAGATTGTAAATACCAATTTTTACATCTGTAAACTTTCAAAGTTTTGAGATATAGAAACACTCATTTTAAATATTCACCCCCTTTTCCCCCTCCCATTAATTGGGTTTTCCAAAAACAAAAAAATATGTGTTTCTTTTTTTTAAAAGATATCAAAAGTACCCATTTTCAGGTCTGTAATATCTACAGTTTCTGAGATATAAGTACCGGTATCCTGATTAAAGGCATCCAACCCCTTTTTCACCCTTTTTCACCCCTCCTATTGAGATTTTCTGAAAACAAAAAAATACGTGTTTCCTTATTTTCAAAGAAGACTCTAAATACCAATTTTTACATTTGTAAACTTTTAAAGTTTTGAGATATAGATACACTCATTTTAAAATTCCACCCCCCTTTTCACCCCCTTAGCAACGGAATATCCAAATATCCTCTCTTAGCGAGCACCTACATCTTAATATGAATGTATCCCCAAAATGTCATTTCATTATGTCCAGTAGTTTTGGCTCGGCGATGATGAATCAGTCAGTCAGTCAGTCAGTCAGTCAGTCAGTCAGTCAGGATGAGCTATTTTATATATGTAGATTAATGTAGCGTCTGAACTAATAAAGGCAATTGTCACAAATTTCAAGTCGAATTGGAAATGTGAATCAGATAAGTCTCTCAATTTGTCCAAAGCAATTAAATGAAGACGAGTTTTGTCAGTTGAAAAAGACAGTGTGTCTTGTTAATCATATTCGAACCAGTTTCAGGAGAAGATAGAATCCTCCTAACATTCTCCTATATCCGTAAATGCAGTATGAATGAAAGAAAAATGTAACCATAATTCTGAATCTCACCATGAAATAGCTTACATAATTTATCTATAGATAATATTCTCTTTGTACAACCTTCACGTGTTGACATTACTACTAGAACTTGGAATTTCATTACCTGAATTTCCTCCAGAGCTGAGTAAGTACATTTAAAATTATGCACTTAAACATGTTACTAAATAATTACCAAGGGCAGTACTTGTATACAGTAAAAATACCAATTCCTCTGGATATTCAGGTCAAAAAGTTTCTATTATGCGGAAGATTCACCTCTCAGTTATTATAAAAAGAAGATAAAATATTTCTATAATTGGAAAAACAGGTGATAAGATTTCAATTTCAAGACGTTTTCCTTACATTAATTTTGTTACTCTTAGTTTAAGACGGGAGAGCTGTCCTGTTTCATTTAAAATTTCAACAACCTCATGATCACGGTGATTTTTCCCCGCAACATTTTTCACTGGTATTCGTCATTCAAGGGATAGATGACCTTGGTGACGTAAGTTATTATTATTATATTTTATTATTACTAGTGACTCGTGCTTCTCCGCTGCATTTCTTATAAATAGGTCAGATAACTCGCCTTCATATACCTGTCGCAGCCATGCTATTTTTCCTGCCATTTTCAATAGTTTTATGGATATTTAATACCGGTAATGTAGTTTATAACATTGTTTTCCATACAATATTATCTGTTCTTCGACCATTCGGCCGTATCTGGGTCTTAACATTTTCAAACGATCTTGCCCGAGATAGTGTGACATACAGTTGACCGTGGCTGGATACTGGCAGGGCAAGAGTTTGTCCCTGCTTGTTTTTTAACATCGTTACAGAATCATTGGACGACGCTTATTTAGGTTTCCAACCATGTTTACGTATCCATGTCCTTCATTCTATTAATGTGAGCGTTTCTTCTGCCCTCTGATCAGGGAAGACGTTTCGCTGGTTTGACCTCATCTTCAGCTACTCTCCAATCCTGGATTTTTTGTTTAAAGATGCGTCTATCTAGGACATCTTGTTCCGTTATTCCGTTCAGCCTCTAACCATCGGTCTCTCCTTGGTGCCATCTGGGTTTACCTTCGAGATTCCAAACTTCTGTTAGGATCTGTTTCTTCAGTCTGCTGTCAGACATACGGAACACATGACCGAAGAAAGTCAGCCTCCTTTTTCTGATGACGCCAACCTTGTTATGCACTTTTTAAGTTTTTTCTGAGCTTCCATGTCCCTTTATTTACAATGGAATATTATTGTCCTCTATTCTTCGTTCTAGTTTCTCCAGTTCTCGTTTTGAGGTTTTATTTCTCAAGTTCAGTGTTTCTGAAGCATATAAAACATCTGATCTTACAACTGTCTGGTATAGTCGGATCTTTGCTCCCTATGATAAAGCTCTCTTATTGCAGATCTCATTCATTTTCTTTAATTCTGGCTCCCCACCCTGTTTTTCATTGTTCTTCATATCTAGCCACTCTCCTACAGATATGAAAGTTTCAACCTTTCGATCATTGCCCTGTGTTGTTTTTATCTTAAGTGGACTATCCTTAATATTGGCCACATATTTTATTTATTTTTCTATTGAGACTCTCAGACCTATTTTGCCTGCCTGATAATAAAGTTCCTCAATCTGCTGCTCAGCTGCTTCAACTGATAGAGCTACGTTTGCAAGATCATCTGCAAAAGCCCGGCGGTCTATATGAAGTTTCATTTTAGATCCCTGCGCTGTATTAATTTTTATATAGAACTGTACGTGAACTGTTTTCTCATACCAGCATGTAAGTTATTAGGAACGTTCTACCATCTGTTGAGTACTTTTAGAACCGAGGGAAGTTCAGAGAATCAAAGTGTATCTAGCAGAGAACAGAATATTAAAGAACGTCTTAGTCGCTTATCAACCTGATAAGTACAGAATGTGTTGCAGGTTAGGGCAAGCCTTCGCGTGCAATGATTGAAGTGATCATTTAATGATTTGATTTTATGATGTTTCGAAGTTGTCCAAACCTAAGAGCCTATCACTGGCTCATGATTCACCGGCAGGCGATTCCGGACAGAATAAAAGAGAAATAAAGCAAATCGGTCAAGTAGAACGGACGGACGAATTTGTCAAAGACGTTTTAGTAAACTCTTAATATTTAGATTACATTGATTAAAAAACTAGTGACCTTTAATTCCAATATAATGGGATAACAGTGTCTTATATACAAGTGTTCATAAATAACCCATAGTCGTCTAATTTTTGCAGGAAATGTTTTCTTATGCAATACTGCAATACCTTCGTATAATATCATTATGGCATAACATTTTTTAGGTTCCTCAAAACGATGCACCGTATTTTATGACAATAATACGATATTTTTCAAGTCGCTATACTGATAGTATAGTTACAAATAAATGATCATTCAATGCCAGTCATTTCATTAGTAAAGCACAGTAAGCCTAACACTGCGTATTTTTACGCTTTCTATATGATGTTTGGATATCTGTGTGCAACAGCATATAATCCTCGAAATTGCATTAGAGGATAACTAATCTTTAAGAGACTTCTATCAAACTCACACAAATTAAAATTCTGGTCACTTCCTTGTTCCAAGTGGGAACCGATCTAGTTCATCGCGTTAAGGGATCAGGGGGTTCGAGTTCGAGTGCCGAAATTAGCCTTATTCTCAACTCCTCCTCTTTACAGAGCATTGTCAACATGAGAAGAGATTTTACTTTGGACGAATGTTCGTATCAATACTTCTATTTCCTCCTTTCTACAGTACTGTGACTGGAGCATTGTTTCATGCCATAAGTGTACAATAAGGTGTTAAATATAATGAAAAATAATAGGAAATATATGACAATAACGATGTAATTGTGTATATGTTATGGTGTTTAGATACACAGTGTGCTTTGCATATGTTGCTCACATGTGGTTTGTAGGCCTCGGTGACTATCCATTACTAACTCAGCAGGGAGAGATACTATTCCAATCAGTTGGTAATATATGTCAATTTCAGGTGGAATGTCTAATAACATAGCCAGTGGTGCATTTAAGGACGAATTAATTCGAACCTCAACTCAAGTGTCAAGGCTCTAATTGCACACTTGCACTCTAACGTAGTTCAGCATTGCTAAAATGTATGGAGCACTTTGTTCATTTTTACGACAAACAACTAACCTTCAGTTTGACAATCGTTCTAACTGAGAATCTTTTTAGTACTGCCGAGACTGCATGAAGTATGTCCTGGGGCATCAGAGCTGAGTGGTGTGGTAACTGGCCTCTCACAAAAGTGGCCGCTGATCGGATCCCACCTAATACATGGGAGATTTTGGAAATGAACAAATCTGTACCTATTATTCGGATTCCATGCAAAACCAGAGATCACAAAAGCAGGATGATGGTTAAAGCTGTTACGTAAAACCACAAGCTTGCACGCTACATGCAAATAAATTATGATATAGAGAAGAGATGAATATGTAATCTATTTGTTGAAATGGCACATAGTTATTATAACGCCAATGGTACGTAGGCCTATATAGTGAATCAAATATTACGTTTTCCATCTGAGGTGTACAATTTTTTGGGAACTTACTATAAATCGTGAATTAAGATAATATGAACGAAGTATTCAAAACTCTCCGCTTTCTGCCCTTGTATTCGCTATTAACTGCAGTCATTGAGGGCCGGATACTATTCGCGGTACTATCAGAGATTTAAGAATGGTAGAAGGGCTGATACAAAAAGTACATGCTGCCCTCCATTGGAGATGTACTTCAAAAGAACTACAGTACACCATCGGAGGAATACATAAAACGAGTTAGTTATTAACATGTTGTTAATCACATCAAATTACTGCTATAGATACTATCCATGCGCGTACACTAATCTGACTCGCAACTTTCATCCGGAGTCAACAGGAGAAAAATGAGCAAAGAACTTGAATTACAGATAAGATTTTTTGCATATGATGTTATTCTGTATAGAGTAGTAAGTTGGATTGTGAGCGGCTGCAAAGAAAACCTCGACAATGTTGCGGTATGGACAACAGACAATGGTATAATGGTAAACGGGACGAAAAGTCAGGTTATTTAACAAAGACGAAAAGGGTTTTAACGTTGCTCTAACACACGGAAGGATTTCGGCCACGGAAGGATGGGAAAGAAATAGGATTGGGAAGGTAGCAACTGTGGCCTTATTTATGTTACATCCCCAGCATTTGCCTGGCGTGGAAATGGTAAACCATATTCTGGGCTGTCGACGGTGGGATCCGGACTCACTAACTTCCAAATGCAAGCTCACAGCTGCGCGACCCTAACCGAATGGCCAACTCGCTCGGTGAAAGGAATAATCCTTTCAGTATTAATTTCTGCGCTGATGGGGTGAAAGTACCACACGGGGAATAGTGTAAGTACAGTAGGGTTCTTTTTGTTTTGTTTTACAAGTTGCTTTACGTCGCACGGACTCAGATAGGTCTTATGGCGACGATGGGACAGGAAAGGATTGGGAGTGGGAAGGAAGCGACAGTGTCCTTAATTAAGGTACAACCCCAGCATTTGCCTGGTGTAAAAATGGGAAACCACGGAAAACATCTTCAGGGCTGCCGACAGTGGGGTTCGAACCCACTATCTCGAAGATGCAAGCTCACAGCTGCGAAGCCCTTACCGCACAGGGAACTCGCCCGGTAACATTCCTACTACGTATGATTATCAAGAACAAGAAGAAACTTTGTCACATATCCATACTGTACGACATACTGAAGCTGTGAGTGCGTTCAACTCGTATGTCACATGGGCTGAGGAAGCCACCCTAGCAGCAGCCGATGTTTTAATTTAAGAGAGACTGCAAGAGAAAGTAAAAAAAAAAAAGAAATTAATTTTCCAGGACAGGCCTATTGATGTCGATGGTGGACTTTAAAGAAATTAATTGTTATTATAAAAATAGCTGTTCACTGAATAAAATGTGTTATTCATGTAATAAATCTTTATAAATACAGTATTGTTTGTCTATGTATATATGTACCGGGAGGTACACCTCTACGCCGCACTTTCAAATCTTGTGCCAATAAAACCTCCTCTACAGGAGAAACTCTGAACTTAAAACTGGACCCACTTGTAAATTTTCTCAGAAGATGTCGCTACCGTACATTTTTTTAATGGTGAAGTTTCCTGAACTGTGTGAAATTCTACTTCATTTTGGTTTTGAGGTGACTACGTTTTGGTAACTGATTTTCTTCCCTTCCTTAATGTTTTAAATTTCTTTCTTAGACGGGTCACCTCCATAGTTTGGGAATAGCCCCTGTTTCATCGGCCTAGTGCCTGTTAGGTTTTAAGAACTTGCATAGAGGAGTGCAAGTATTAGCCTCCTTTCATCTTGTGCTTGGGCCATTTATTTAACTGTTATATCTTTTACACGAAGGCCCTGTGGGTTGGGTACAATATACCCCCGTTTCATTTTGTAAGTGGTGCCTTAATGGCAAGTAATTGTAAAGGCTACTATTGCCTTGAAGAGGCTTGAAAAACTGAGAGAGTGTCAGCTCTTTTCTTGTGTTGTAAAAGTGCCTCTGGGAGGCCTGATGTTGTAATTGGGAGCAAGCGCTCCATGTATCAGGGGTTTTCTGTCCTTTTGAACTAATTGTTTCTTGGTTAAAGTTGAACTAGGAGCTCAAAAGTTGTACAGCTAGGGGCTGGTAGCCCAAGGGTGTCTAGGATTTGAAATCTTGGATTTTTCTAAGTCTTGTTTTTTAATTGCTATATCGTGGTTATACCACCGAGTGACAACTTGTTAAATTTGGTTATTCTTGCTTGTTAAAACTCAGGAAATATAACCTTTGTTAAAGTTTTAATTTAACTCTGATTTGGTAGTTAGGCCCATTCACCCCGGCACCTTCTTTCACCTCTGCTGATCCACCAAACCACGGTAACAATATATATTCATAGCAGTACACGGTATTATGTTCCTTTAAATTAAACGTTTTCATTGAAATTTATATTGTCATTGAACATTCAGTAATTCGACAACGCCCAGTCCTATATGTGTCGAACTATCGGTACTCTACTTTTAGGTGTTGATATAAGGAAAGACCTGCATTAGGGTAATCACATTAGCGGGGTTGTAAATAAAGGTTTTAAATCCCTCCATATTATTATGAGGGTATCTAGGGGTTGTAGGAAGGATGTAGAGGAGAGGGCGTGTAAATTTCTGGGTTTCTTTTTCGTGTGGTTATTGCTAGCCGGGTGCAGCTCTTGTAAGGCAGGCCCTCCGACGAGGGTGGGCTTCATCTGTCGTGTATGACAAACTGCGTGTTATTGTGGTGAAGGATAGTGTTGTATGTGGTGTGTGAGTTTCAGGAATATTGGGGCATTACAAACTCCCAGCCTCCGATCCACGGGAATTAACCACTTACGATTAAAATCTGCGACGTGACCGGAAATCGAACCCGGGGCCGTCAGAATCGAAGGCGACTACGCTGACTATTCAGCCAAGTCTCTGGCAAGACCCTAGTTACAGTTCCACTGTATGGGACGCAGACCAGGCTTAAGTGATACTAGAATTGGGAAAGATCCATAGGAAAGCAGCACTATTTATTTCGAAAAAAGAGTAGTGTCACGAAAATGTTGCAAAACTTTGGGCTGGGAAGACTTGGGAGTGAGGAGACGAGCTGCTCGACTAAGCGGTTTGCTCCGAGCAATCGGTGAAGAGATGACGTTGAATGGCATTGGTTGACGAATAAGCTTGATTGGAGCTTTCAAAGGTAGGAAATAGCATAATTTGAAGATAAAGTTGGATTTATTTTTTATTTTTAAAATTTTGCTTTACATCGCACGGATACAGATATTGTAGGTCTGAAGGCGATTCTTTCTTTGTTTCTTCTTTCTTCATCCGTTTACTATTCAGGGTTGGTTTTTTCCTCCGACTCAGCGAGGTATCCCACCTCTACCGCCTCAAGGGCAGTGTTCTGGAGCGTGAGACTTTGGGTTGGAGGTTACAACTGGATTGGACGACCAGTACCTCGCCCAGGTGGCATCACTTAAAATGCTAAAGAGGGGCCTCGTGGAGGGGGGGGGGGGAGAAAATTGGAGGGGATAGACAAGGAAGAGGGAAAGAAGCGGCCGTGGCCTTAAGTTAGGTACCATCTCGGCATTTGCCTGGAGGAGAAGTGTAAAAACAAGGAAACCACTTCGAGGATGGCTGAGATAGAAATCGAACACGCTTTACTCAGTTGACCTCCAGAGGTTGAGTGGACCCCGTTCCATCTCTCGTATCACTTTTCAAATTTCGCGGCAGTGACGGGAATAGGACCCGGACCTTCGGGGGTTGGCAGCTAATCAGGATAACCTCTACACCACAGAGGTCTTAAGGCAACGATGGAGTAGGAATGGGACAGGAGTGGGAAGAAGTGACCGTGGCCTAAATTATTAAAATACAGCCTAGATTGAAAAAGGAAAACCACGGAAAACCATATTCAGGGCTACCGACAGTGGGGAAATGGCATAATTAGTCAAGAGAAATTTTCGATAAATTTCCAAGTTTTTTGAAACCATTAAAAAAAAAGATTAGGTGAATAATTGATCTCTCACCTAGGTGACAACTCTAAATTCAGATCATTTATGACTGACTGGATGACTATTGACTGTGAGTTAATGTAGCATTGCGACCATACTTTACCAGGTGGGAGTCACTGCGGGTATTCTGCGTGGTCTCAGTGAGATTTGGATTCGAAACGCCTTCCAGATTGTGGTCGAGGGTCGCCGGGGTAAAATCGATATGACGCTTCTCATGTAACGCAAAAAGTGATTGTAGCTGAGGAAACATTACACATACGGGAACGGTTTGCACAGTACGTCAAAGTGGAATGATTATTTCATAAGACATGACCGGGGTAGCTGACGTAATGCGCATGACATCATCATAAGACAGACACCCGTTTAAGGTACGTTCAGGTGACTGAAAGTTAATTAACGGTGACTTAACTGGCATGTACTGTACATATTGCGCAGAGGCAAGTGACACGTCACTTGGTTTTTCTCGTTGAGATTTATTGGCAAACACCACAATAATTTAAATTTGACCACAAATAAAAATATTGAAAGTCCTGTGACTGAACACAAAAACTTAAAAGCGTGTCCGTGTGTCCGACCAATAAACTGGTGAAAATCGATTAATCCAGTGATTCATTTCAGATGCTGAGATTTTGAGATAGAAACGATAAAGCTGATGGTTGCCCATTTGTACTTCTTAAAACAATAATCTCCAACCTCACCACAACCGGACAGGCATGACCTCCAAATACCCACTCACAGTAACGGAGATCAACCCTCGTACTCCTGAACTGTGAAGATTCCGATTTCCATCGTTCGGTGTGAATATGGCAGATTCTCCATCCAATCGTTATGATAATGTTAATAGTTTTACGTCCCACTGAATACTTTTACGGTATTCGAAGATGCCGTAGTGCTGGAATTTTGTCCCGCAGGAGTTCTTTTACATGCCAGTAAATTTACCGGTACGAGGCTGACGTATTTGAGCACCTTTAAATACCACCAGGATTGAACCTTTCAGTTTGGGCTCTCAGAAGGCCGGCGCTCTACTGTCTGAGCTACTCAACCCGGCCAATCGTTATCTTTATACCGTAATAAGGTGAGGATTATTTTCACTTTAGGAATACGATTACGCATTAATCTCTCGGTATTTCTCATTTGACGGACACGATATATATATATAATTAATTCGTTATCTCTAACGGAATTCCAAGTTTTCGACAGTACGCTTCCTAATTATATTTGGTAATATCAATTGCTTGGAATTATTTTCAAATAGCGTGAAAAGAAAATATTTACCTACATCACTCGGTTTCAGCGTATCCCAAATTTAAAGTAGCCTGTTCAGTTTCTAAATAAATCGTAGTTATAAAAAAGCTCGTAGTTTTAAGAGACTGATGATGTAGTTATTTTAGTCACTGGACGTTTTTCTTTCTTTTTTGTGGAGTCGGGACTACCTCACAAACTCTGAAATGTCTTGGCCAGGAATCAAATCAGGGTTCAATTACAAATGTGGACCAATTTACTGAATAAACAGAAGACTTATCGGGATACTCGCCGAGGTAGTCGATTTTTTGGAGGATTCCTGTAAACCCATGACGTTGTTGGCATCTCTGATGAAGTTTAAGTGTCAGCTGGCAAAATTAACTCAACTTATGAACCGTCCTGTGGAAGCGCACTTTCATACTTAGACAGCAACAAATCAGAATCTTGACACTGTCAGTTCGAAATTGCCATTGATACCACATCGGAAGACCTAAAAGTCGTTGTCTGTGGACATACGATGAGTAGTAGTAGTAGTAGTAGTAGTAGTAGTAGTAGTAGTAGTAGTAGTAGTAGTTTTTTTGTTATGGCAGGGGAAAATCTTTTAAAGACACCACTCTGTGTGGGAGTTGGATTTCCACCAACTAAAAACCCCTACCCTCTTCACTCAGCCCATTCTAGTAGTAGTAGTAGTAGTAGTAGTAGTAGTAGTAGTAGTAGTAGTAGTAGTAGTAGTAGTATACAGTGGGCTTGCCACTGCACCAAGTATTCTGCCTTCCGTCACAGCAGCGACTGCAATCAAGAATACCACCAAGTGTCACTGCAGGACAACTCATTGCGGATGGGTTTGACTTAAATGAAAGCTGGAAGCATGAGTGGTCAACAAGAACATTGGGAACAAGTGCCCACCATCCTGATCCCACAAAGAAGCCAAACGGTTTTGACCTACCGAGGAACCTCTCGTGCCGTATCAACAGGGTAAGGACTGAACATGGTTGTTGCAATTATTTCAGGCACCAGTGGGGTTGGATGAGTTCACCAATGTGTGATTATAACCTGGAGGAACAGAAGAACGCTGTCCTCTTCATTCGTACCCTGGCACTCCTGATGATTTGTTCGCTCTCACATCCGGTTTATCTCAATGGCTGAGAAGGATGGATTTTAAAGTTAAATTTTGTCTTTTATATATATATTGTATAAAATCACCATACGATTAAATAAATAAGTGGGCTTGGAAGGCTTATGTGTGAGAGCTTATTCTGGCTCGATGAAGAAAGAAACGGAAAACTACCTCGCATATCATTTGCCTAGTAGGGTGAAGTAAGGTTTTATGGTGCCACAGATAATTTGGTGATAATGTTTTAAACGATTGCCACAACAAAACCTCTTCTATTTTTGAGTTCGTCTGTTGTCAGCTGGGTGCACTGGGTGTTTCCTTTGTCCCGCGCTCAGATATAGTCCTTGTACCCTTTCAGTTACTGAGGTATGAGCTTTTGTAACACTCAACTGTAGTGTTTTGGCAAGCACAGACTTATTAAATACAATGTGCTATTCAAGTGAAATAAATTGCAGCAATATATCGTTTGTTTTAGTTGGCATTGGTCTCAAACTGTTCCCAAGAAAGTGAGTTATATTTTGCATTGAGAAAAAATGGCGAATTCCATACTCATTTTAGGCACAAACCTTTAGATAATACCGATATATTTAAGCAATTTCTACTCAGCTGATGGTAACCCACATTGATATTAGTTTCTATTTCCAGCTTGGCTTACTGAATGTCTGAAGGAATGAGAATTATATATATATTTCAATTGTAGGTAGTGTAAATTAACAAATTTCATCATCATTTTCAGAAAATAGACCATCACCAAATTACCTTCCATGTCCCCCCCTCCAAATAAAAAGCACGAAACGAAAGCTTGGACAAGATGATAATCCTTAATACCTAGCAGTACAACAACGACTTAGTGGAGGCTGCTGGATTTAGTGACTTAAGGTAAAATGACAGTGCACCGAGGCTCAAAATTCAAAGGTGTTCCGAGGTCGTCTCTCAAGCGATGGCTCTAAAACAGTGAAGAAGTATTGCAGGACATATTTTACTCAAACTTGGATTTCATGCAAAATTATCCCAACGATAAACAAAACAAGTTTAATTTTCGTTCATTGTTCATTACTGCATTTAATACAAGGTTCTCCCACGCCAGCATAACAGGTGGAGTTAGAAAATCTGGAATAGTGCCTTTTAACCAAACTGTGATCTCTTCTGCAGCTATTTCCTCACGTCTCATAACTGAGAGACCTTTCTCAGAAAGAAGTGAATGTGCATACTGAAATTCCAATGTTGAGCACCTCTTTCAGATTCCCAGTGAATCAAGGCATGGAAGATTCACAAAAAGCAAAAGAGACTCTTCCGCGAAGTGCCACACCCATGCCGGTCAGCGACAGTTTGAGGAAAGAAGACCTAGAAAGTCTGATGTTGACTTATTGGATCCCGGACCTTCAGGTGTAAAGTTAGACGATGGTTGGATATGTGCCATATGCAAAAAATCGTATTCGAATGATTCAAAACGCAAAACTGAGGCAAAGTGGATTCAGTGAAGCTCTTGTAGACATATTATGCATGAAGATTGTTAACGGCAAGATACTGGTGACGACATAATCGTGTATATGTGTCACGTATGTTGCGAATATTCATAATACGATGAAAATTACTGTGAAATGTAGTTATACAACTCCTGAAAGTAAAATGTGTTCTAAAATAACTATCACCAAATTATCTATATGTATCACCAAGTAACAACTAAATTGAATTGCACAAAATCATATTAAGAGTTCAAGATGAAATAACTGCAAGGAAACATTCCTGATCAAAACCTTTAGCTTTCCTGTTTTTTTTTTTTTTTTTTTTGAATTTGAAGAAAATATATAATGTATTTTCCCCCTTTATGTTGCTATAATCTAAAATTATCACCAAATTACCTTACTCTACCCACTGAAATGAAATGGCGAATGGCATTTAGTGCCGAGAGTGTCCGAGGACAAGTTCGGCTCGCCAGGAATCGAACCCGGGACCTCTGTGACCAGAAGCCAGCACGCTAACCATATAGCCATGGAGCTGGATACTCTACCCACTTAGATTGTAGGTCTGTCGGCGATCCAACTTCCCCTTGGACTGAGCACACAAGAAGTAATTTTGCCATTTCTCTCAAATTTCCTGAAACCCAAAAGCTTTTATTATGGGACATTCCTTCTATTTAATAACTCACTTCTGAATGAGGCATATGCTCCTCCAGTGGCTCTCCACTTTGAGGTATATGGTGATGACCATACGATCCCAAATTAATCTGGTACTTTCTGTACCAGGCTTCTTAGCCTTTTAAGTTTTGAAGTAATTCATTTTCACGCCCTCAATACACATCTTATTATTTCTCCGATATATATTCATACCCTGAATGGCAAGCTCCTCCATTATTTTCTGTGATTAATATTTAATGGGGAGATTTTTTGTTGTATTTCTACTTTAAGAAACGGCCATCAATATTACTACCACCATCACCACCACGACCACCACCACTAAGGTAACACTACTGCTAAATTCTGAAATTATCGTGTCAGGAGGTTAAATCCTAGCGACCCTAGACCGGACGTTGTTGACCCAAATATTAGAACACGGTAAATTTCTTCTCCAGCTTACATTTTAACGATTATGTATGGTGTGCATTAATGCTCTTCGTGTTAAAGAACGGTTCATTTACCTTTCCAACACTTGACTAAGCAATGAAAACACGAGTTTAACGGTACGATTATTTATCTTCTCGTAAAGGCTGTGAAAGTTAACGTAGATAGGCTGTTATAACGTTAACATTTTACGTTAAAATATTCTTACTAATTTAAGTGGATGATATTACTAGGACACTAGGAGTTATAAGCAAACCCCGGATTTTTATGCAGTAATAGGTTAGATTGCAAACTAATTTGGTTAGTAGGAAGTGTCGGCCACCCGCTCCTCCCTAATGTAGCAAGAGTAACATATACTATAGGGGTTCTGATTGGCCGTACCCCTAATCTTTATGCAATTCCCATAGCATAATCGTTGTGAAGGTAGACTATACTTGCTGCTCACTTCATTAAGTTTGCATTCTAACCTATTAATGCATCAAAATCCGGGCTCTATTCATAAGCATGCACGCGAAGCATATGCCAGTTATAAGACTACTTTAATTTGCTTTACGTCGCAACGACACAGAGGGATCTTATGGCGACGATGGAATAGGAAATAGCTAGGAGTAGGAAGGTAGCGGCCGTGGCCCCAATTAAGGTACAGCCCCAGCATTTTCCAGGTTTTTTAAAACGGAAACCACTGAAAACTATCTTCTGGGCTGCCGACAGTGCGGTTCGAACCCACTGTCTGCTGAATGCAAGCTCACAGCTGCAATGCCAATAGTATGACACTCATGGAATATCAAGTGACAAATTCATGCATCTAGTATCAAATACATCAAACCTTCTACATATATTTTTGTTCAAGTAAATTCCATACATCACACGTTCTTATTATTAATTCAAGAACTCACCATTCGTGTCTATGAAATTCTAATCCCGGACACTATCCCCATTATACTAATATTTGCATTACAAATAGACCTAATTCACAACCTATCGAACTGATGAAAGTTGGAAGTAATCCTTCATAGTTACCAAGACAAGCAATTTTGAAATGGTAAACTAGCCTATGTCCAAGTTGCTAAATCACATAAGTACATCATTCTTAAGCAGAAGAGTATCTAATATGCGTGTTCATCCTGCAATGCCATATCTGAGTTAGACAGGATTTAAAAGTTTAGAACTGCCCATAAACCTCAGAGAAGCCCAAGAAACAATGGAAAGAATCATTACAGGGAAAATCTGAAAAGATACGAACATCAATGACTTCATTATATCTCAAGCGCGTGTCATTGCAGACGTGAATGAGACAATTTAAGGCTAGGGAAGTCTCACTGCACCTGGAAGAGTGATAGAAGAAATTCTCCATTAGTTGTTTTTCGGTTGTGAGTGACCCTGAGTCAGACCTCAAAATATAAGGATCGAAAACGATGAAAGAGATTGGGAGAGATCTTCATACAGTAGTAAGCTGACAGAAGCTGCTGCTGCTGATGATGATGATGATGATCGGCGGGCCTCGTCGTTTGAGTGTAGCGAGCCTGCCTCTTACACGTAGGTACCAGGTTCCCGGTCAGGTCGTGTATATTTACCTGATTCTGAAGGCTGCTTGAGGTCCATTCAGCCTGCATGATTGCAATTGAGGAGCTATCTGATGGTGAGGTAGCAGTTCCAATCTAGAAAGACAAGAATAACGGCCGAGACTATTCGTCTACAGGCTTTTGTGGGGGGAACAGTGGTCAGTTGGTAGGCCAAGGCCCATGAGACCTCTAGAACCATGGGGTTTGGGTTGGCTTATTGCGATACTGATGATGATGATAATGATGATCATAAACATGATGTTAATGATGCGTAGCTTCTGGCCATTAGTAATGCAGATTTCGACTAACTCACCCCCTTGCAACTTAATAGGCTTTCTTTGAGAAATCCGTGTAGCGAGTTTAAAACAGAAGTTCAGGCTAAGTGGTAAAGGGTCTGGCTCCTTGGTTGAATGATCAGAGTACTGGCCTTTGGTACAGAGAGAGCGGAGTTCGAATCACGTCATATCAGGGATTTTAACTTTGAATAATTCATCTGTCTCAGAGCTGTGTGTTCGTATTAATACACATCTTCCTTTACACACAACACATCACACTACAAAACACTACAGAAACATGCTATTATGAATATATCCCTTCAAATACAGGGTCTCTCTTATAAATCCAGACCGAGAACACAGTGTTTTTACTCTGCGTTACAGCAGCTGCCTCAGTCGTACTTACCCCGCGCGCGGCCGCCCTGCTTTAAGAATGTATGCTATTTTATATGAAATCTTACCTTATGAAAGTTGCTGGAAGTGTCAACACCATTAGGATTTTCTGCACACCAATAGCCAGAGTTATGGCTGTTCACAGGACCATTAAAATGAAACCAGGCCTCATCCGTAAAGAACACAAGCCGTGGGTCGAATACACGATCATTTAATGATGCAAGATACCACTCGCAATATCTCAATCTTGTGGCTGGATCAGCAGGTTTTAAACAATGGGCCCGTATAAATCTGCACAGTTTGAGGTGTAACAGCTTTGTACCTCTGTGCACAGAAGAAACCGGAATCCCTTCTTGTTGTGCTAATTTTGTATGTGATTTATTCGGTGACCGTTCAAGATTCGCACCAATGTCATCTAGCTCTTCCTCTGTTAAAATTGGTCGTGAGCGCGCATGTTTTTTATTGAGCACTGAGCCAGTAGTTTCAAATTTATTTACGGGTACGTGAATATGTGCTCATGAAGGTGACACTTCTCCAGGAAATTGCTGGACAAATGCACCGCGTACTCGAAGAGCCGATTCGTATTTAAAATAAATTTTCCATAAAATAATACGGTGTCGCAATGGTAACTGACTCACCAGACTGGCTATTGATGCTAGGTCGAACACGTGCATGCACCTTGCAAGGTCAAAATCTTTGCACGCACCTCCCGTACAGCTGTTTAGGTCTCGGAGAGTAGGAACGTAGCTGGACGGTCTGGTCTTATAAGAGAGACACCGTAGAGCTGATATTAGAAAAGGCATCCAGACGTAAAACAGGCCTGAACCAATAAAGAGTGCCGACTCCAAAATTGAGAAAAGTCCAGGAATAGTTTATGTGCTAAAGAGCATAACAGAGTTTTGAAAGGTAAAGAAATCTATAGATTGTTATATTGATTCTAGTGCATTGTCCAATGTATTTTCACCGTAAGCTTTGTTTCGTATTTGCAGCAGGCAAGATTGTAGTTTTTACGTAACTCTTGATATCGTAATCACAGCCGCGGGACCTCCTGTTTCATGTGGAATCCGAACTATAAGGTGAGGGCTTTTCAAAGATGCTACATGCGATATCTGGAATTCGAAGCAAAGAGGTATTGTTCGCGATATTCCCTTACTTTAAGGGATGCCTTGCCGAATCAGTAAAGGAGCACTCGCTTCACCCAGATGAACGTGGGTTCCATTCCCCGACAGGAAGTCAAAAATGTAAGGAAACGAGATTTCCAGTTTCGGAGGTGCACATGGCCCTGAGGTTCATTCAGCCTACACCAAAAATGGGTAGCACGTTAAGTCCTAGAGGCAAAGGTCGAGGTTATGGATGGAGGAAGCTTTTACCTTTCTCCCCTCCCAGGGCCTTCATGGAAATGACTGCTTTTTCTTAATCCTCCTACTTTTACGCAATACTGAAGCTTCCAGGACATCTAACACAGCCTATCATGTGTAAATCAACTGTGTCGAACTGATATTTTCTGGGTGAGATTTCTAACAACGAATAGTCTGGAACACATCTGGAAGAGTATGCTAAATAGCAGGGTAAAATGAGCTCGGAAATTATGTTATTGGAGCAGTATATTCTCTTTCTATTGCATGGTTGATAGCAGAACAGGTTGAAATACGATCTCGGTAATGTAACCTCCATGTCAACGGCATACATGTAAATGGCCAACACTCAGAGAAGGCAGAAATAATATAATGTCACTCAGATCCACTATTGTGTGCAATTTCGCACCGCTACATTACTAGAGATATGATAGTGGCTGTTGTGACGTTAAAAGGAGTGTAACAAGAAGCATATATTATCCTAGTCTTTCTGCAAGTAAGCAATTCCTAATGGTCAGTGTTCACAGTTGTGATACCACATTCATTCTGATCCGCGCTGTGGAAGCTGTGTGGTCTTCCACTGCTGCTGATACCGTGAGCTAGTCTTGACGTTTGTTAATGCTAGGTGGTCTGCCTTTCAGAATCTGGACTATGAGTACGAAAGGCTGCAAAACCCAAGTGGCAAAGACGCACTAGTTTCACCCGAGAAGACGCGGGTTCGATTGCCCAGGAAGTCAGAAGATATGGAAAGTTGACCCACATCTAGTGATGCAAAGTTCGTTTAAAGAGCTCCCTTTAGTGTAAAATTCCGCCATTCCGAACACTCTTGAGGCTGTCATCACTTGGAGTTAAACAGCGTAATAATTGCACAAAAAAGGCAAGATTTTTTGACATGACTATGAGCCTTAACACACAGGCTGCATGATAGTAAGTTTTATGTGAATTTCAATTTCGAAAATTCTGATTTTGAATTCTTACCACTCCGTTAATGTTCAGCGAATGCCCCTCAGCGAAATGACCTCATTTCCATAGGGTCGTTGTAAAAGTCAACGACTTACTTGAAGAGGTTGATGAGTTCCTTGTTAGACCTTATGTAATTACATTATTGTCAAATTCCACGATAATCAAGAACAAAGAATTGTAACAATTCTTCCGAAGACACTGAAGAACTTGTAAGTGCCCCTCTTCGATTCAATTGAGTTATCTGAATCTAAAAGTGAGATTCTTTTTTTTTTGCTACTTGTTTTACGTCGTACCGACACAGATAGGTCTTATGGCGATGATGGGACAGGAAAGGGCTAGGACTGGGAAGGAAGCGGCCGTGGCCTTAATTAAGGTACAGCCCCAGCATTTGCCTGGTGTGAAAATGGGAAGCCACGGAAAACCATCTTCAGGGCTGCCGACAGTGGGGTTAGAACCCACTATCTCCCGAATACTGGATACTGGCCACACTTAAGCGACTGCAGCTATCGAGCTCGGCCACTTGATAGAAGAATATAAAGAAACCCAACTATACACAACACGGAATTGTCGAGTAGTTTCCAAAGCCGAACTTATGGAGTTCCATTTGGTTGCCGTTAATTTTTAGCCTTAATGATAATTTAAAAATTAATAATAATCATAATAATATTAGTTTTACGGTTTTAGGAGACCTCGATGTGTTGAAATTTTGTCCAAAAGGAGTTGTTTTATGTGCCAGTTAATCTGCCGACACGAGACTGAAGTATTTGCTATTTGTTTTTGTTTTTTTCGTTGATTGGACACAGATAGGTCTTATGGCGACGATGGGAGAGTAAAGGCGTAGGAATGGGAAGGAAGCGGCCGTGGACTTAATTAAGGTACAGCCCCAGCATATGCCTGGTGTGAAAATGGGACACCACGGTAAACCATCTTCAGGGCTGCCGACAGTAGGGTCGGAACCCATTATCTCCCGGATGCGAGCTCACAGCTGCGCGCTCCTAACCGCACGGCCAACTTGCCTGGTCTCTGACGTATTTGAGCACCTTTAAATGCCACCGGACTGAGCCAATATCTAACCTGCCTAGTTGGGCTCGGAGGGCCAGCACTCTACCATCCGAGCTACTCAGAAATTTTGGATTTTGAGTCTAACATTACTCGTATTCGAATTGGTTCCCGTAAGTTTCGGACTTTAAATTATAGTTATATCTAGAACTGATAATAATCATTACATTTGGAAGTAACAATATTTCGTTATATTTTTGGAAGACTGTGGAACAGACTGAGTTCAAATTTATAATAAAATTGATCTACTGCAAGGTGATAAAGTACGAAGATATTAGTGTGTTAAGAAAAGCTGTAACTGTTACGGTAAACTCAGTACATTCAATATGCAATGCCTGAAAGCAAAGTGTATCATAATCACGAGGGCTGTGATACTTCAATTTTAAATTGTCAGCCATTTAGGAACTCTGTTTTATGAGCATTCAGCATAATTCGTCGAGAATTAGTGGACACTGATAATAATAACAATTATTGCAGTAATTATGTTAAAATTTTAAAGGCTAAGGACATTACCAAGGCGCGAAATAATGTGTATCGCAGTCGTTTACCTGATTGACCTAAATTGACTAAATCTTAGAGTAAAGTGAATTTCACTGAAATATTGGTAAAGGTGAAATACACTGAAGAAAATGGAAATTGCAACACCCAGAAGAAGTGGTGCTACATTGCTGCAATTGAACTTGCAGGACGAGTGTTCGGTTATGATTCGGTGATTACACTTTCAGGTCCCTCTGACCGCAAGTTTGGACAACAATCAATACGGGATGTGCCCACCACGAGCTGCAATACATTGATTAATTCGTCGAGGCATGGAGTCAATAAGGCCCTGGATCGCTTCCTGAGGAATTGTGGCCCATGTTTGCTGCACTGCACGGGTCAGTTGTTTCCGAGTTGTGGGTGGCTGAGGACGGTTGGCGAGTTGTCGACCCATCATGTCCCACACATGCTCAACAGGACTGAGGTCCGGGGATCAGCGGGCCATTCTAAGGTTGTGATGTCGTGGAGAGCTTCTCTGGAGATGCATGCAGTGTGAACCCGGGCACTGTCCTGCTGAAACATCCCATCGCCATCATAAGGACAACCACTGGATTGAGTACCCTATCAATGTACTGTCGAGCAGTCATAGTGGCCTCAAAAAGCACTAATTGTGATTTCACATTAAAGCCAATAGCTCCCCAGACTATTGGTGTTGGCCCTGTGTGCCTCTCGACAATAAGATCTGGGCGGCCCCTCTCCCTGTACGTCGGCGCACACGATTCCGACGATCACTGTTGGCAAGACAGAAGCGCGATTCGTCACTAAAATCTTCCCTATGCCATTTGTCGACCCACGTCGATCTTTCACAACACCAGGCCAGCCTTATACGTCGCTGTTGTGGGGTCAATGGAACACCTTTTGCAGGGACACGGGCTCGTAAGCCAGCTGCACGCAAGCGATTACCAACCGTTTGTTGTGTAACGTGGGGTGCCACAGCTGCTCGAATTTGCGTTGCTGTTGCATGGGGGTCCCATCCGGGCCATCCGAATGATGCGGCGATCCTCTCTCACAGTTGTCTGCCGCGCTCGGCCTGTGGCAGGTCTACGAGTGTGGGTACCTTCATTTGACCACTGCTGCCATACAGTTATACCGTAGACGTCTGTCGGCCAACACGTGCAGCGACAGCCCTTAGCGATAATCCAGCCGCACACAGCCCACTTATCCGAGCCCTCTCAAACGGCGACAGTTGTTGATAGCGTGCTCTTCTCTGTCGTCGAGGCATGTTTGACGGGGAACACTTTACTGCACAGACTTAAAGTCAACTACGCTACACCAGAGTCCGTATACTGGAGTTGATTCCTCCGCGACCAATCACGTGGGCAGACCTGTAGGAACAATCCAATGGGTCTGAAACTTTGATCCTTTACATACATACATACATGGTGTCGTTCCATATCTTGAAAATCAACACAAACGACCAATGCGTTCATGGTGTTGCAGTTTCCATTTTCTTAAGTGTATTTTCTCTGCCTAAAAGATACAGTACATAATGTTGTTCTGTTCAATTATGATGTTTAAACATTTTAAACCTTAATTACTGGAGTAGCAGTACTTAGTCTGTTAAAAATGGGAATGCAAATGATTACTGGGGAACTAGTTCCTTTACTGACCTTTGAACAGTTTGGGAACCATTGAGCGCCTTCTCAAAAATGGTTGAAAACCAACCCATAGATTTCGGAACCAACCCCAACCACACAACGTACCGTCCAAAATTAGTAAAAATGAATATTTCTGAAGCTGTTTCTTGAATTTTCCTTAATTCCAGACAGATTTCTCACATTTTGTATGAAAAACTCGTGAATGTACCCCAGAATTGTTTTAATACTTTATGCTTCTTTCCTCGACTGGTGGAATTTGGATTCCGTAAATTCGATGGCTGGAAAAATTTTGCACATATTTTCTTGTTTTTCAGTTTCTCAAGACCATATTTCTTGAGTAATGTTCTAAATACTCCCTTCATCATATGTAAATCCTGTCAGTACAACTACAACATGGGATATTGAAATGGCGTATGGCTTTTACTTCCGGGGGGTTCCGAGGGCATGTTCGGCTCGCCAGGTGCAGGTCTTTTGATTTGACTCCCGTAGGCGACCAGCCCGTCGTGATGAGGATGAAATTATGATGAAGACGACACATACACCCAGCCTCGTGCCGGAGAAATTTACCAAATTCCCGACCCTACCGGTAATCGAACACGGGACCCCTGTAAC
Organism: Anabrus simplex; assembly: GCF_040414725.1. Lineage (NCBI taxonomy): Eukaryota > Metazoa > Arthropoda > Insecta > Orthoptera > Tettigoniidae > Anabrus > Anabrus simplex. Next base: position 298,930,645 of record NC_090267.1, read on the forward strand.
CAAGCGCCAGCGCGCTAACCATTTAGCCATGGAGCCGGACTTGCAAGATGGAAATAAAGGGATAATCAAACCTGTGTATTAATGTAAAACTGAAGTTGAAATCTAATAAGGAAATATTTTTATTCTAATTGAACATGATTATTGACTTTTCTTTATCTTAGCCCGCCTTGTAGCCATGATCGTTAAGGCGTGAAGTCTAAATGGTTTGACACCATATTTAGCCGGTTCGAGTTTTGTTGGTCAAAAAATTTACACTACCAGAATGCTGGCCGCCAGAGTAGTGGAGGTGGAGGTATACAATTTCTACACTAGTGTCCAAAGGTTAAGCATAAATTATGAGTAAACAGGGAAACAGGAAATAGACCGAAAATCGCATGACATAGACCTATGCACCTACCAAGCTTACGTGTTTGCTCTGTATAGGAAAGGAGTGTTCCCTGCTTTGACTAGCGGCGTAACCGCAAGGTAAACACAGCCAGTGCCTGCGCCCCATATTACCTCAGTCGTGTTTGCCCTGTTATAGTGTGCGGAGTGTAGCCTCGTGGTAAACGTGACAACATCATGGCAAAACGACGTCATTTGGATCCCGTTTTGCAGGGTAGAATACTCGGTCGCCTGGAAGCAGGCCAGACAAAGACAGAAGTCGCCGCATCCTTGAATGTGCCACAAAGTTTCATTTCCAGGCTTAGGAGACGATTTCGAGATACAGGGGATGTTAGTCGTAGGCCAGTAAGGGTAAGGGTAACTAAGGGTAACCACCCCACAGCAGGACCTATGTCTGGCCTTAACTGCCCGACGAAATCGGAGTGCACCTGCAAGACAATTGTCGGCAGAGCTTGCAGCCGTCTCAGGGGTTGCCGTTTCCCGGCAAACTGTGTACCGGAGCCTCAGAACAGCAGGGCTGTTTGCCCGACGTCCAGCGGTGTGCGTCCCGCTCACTCCAGCACAGAGACGGGCCCGTTTACTGTGGAGCCGTCAACATCGAAACTGGACCATGAATGAATGGAGGCATGTGCTCTTCACAGAAGAATCCCGCTTCAGTTTGCATAACGATTCTTGTCGCACACTGATCTGGAGAAAACCGGGTAGCCGATACAACCATAGGAACATCGTGGAACGGGACCAGTATGGAGGTCGTGGCGTCATGGTGTGCGGTGGGATCATGTTGAATGGCCGTACGGACCTGTACATCTTCATGGGTGATCCGAGGCGCGCTACAGAGAAGGCGTAGACTACATATAAGAAGAAGCTAACATAAACAGATTGTAGAGGCATAAACACAATATTTGTACGGCTTCTAGCCAAGACGTATAATTATAAGCTGCTTGACTTGTGAGCTCTCGCCAGAGTCCAGCTGTTTATCTCCACTTACGGTATGTAACGATCAGCACTTTCCGCGTACCTCGGGAGAGTAAAAAGTACATCGAAACTGTATTAAAAGAATATACACACGTTGTATTCCGACGGCCCATTCGCAGTAGCTCAGTCAGTTGAGGCATTGCTGTTTAAACTTGGCATGTTCGATAATACGTCAGCCTTGCAGGACTAAATTTCGGCATTTTACCGTCTCTGCAGCGGTTCGACATAACAAGTTCGTTAGTATTTAAAATACGTCTGCTTCGAAAATTCGGGCATTTTACTGTCTCTACAGCAGTTTGATTCTGAGTAAAGACAGAGATTTATCTTAAATACGTCAGCCTCGAACACTTGCAGGACAAAATTCCGACACTTCGCTATCTCTGCAGCAGTTTGAGACTTGAGAAATTCGACTGTAGCTCAGTTCGATAGTATGTCAGTCTCGAACACTTGCAGGACAAAATACCGGCACTTCGCTGTCTCTGCAGCGGTTTGAGACTTGACAAGTTCGATCTAGCTCAGTTCGATAGTATGTCAGCCTAGAACACTTGCAGGACTAAGTTTCGGTACTTCGCCGTCTCTGCAGCGATTTGAGACTTGACAAGTTTGATAGTATTTTAAATACGTCAGCCTGGAACACTTGCAGGACAAAATTTTGGCACTTTACCTTGTCTGCAGCGGTTGGATTCTCAGAAAAGACAGAGATTTGCAGCGGTACACAGATACTCCCAGTTCGATTTCTTGGTAAGAGTTCTACAAGATGGTGTATTCGAATCCTTTAATTTTACACTTGCGTGTTAGAACAGCACAATCCTTTGTAAGGCTTTCGTCTGAGTCTAGACTCAGGTCAGGTGCCTCGTAGTCGTTAACCCAAGTTATAGCCTTAGAAGATCGAGAGGTAAGTTCGATTCGTAAGTTGGATGATGTAGTGAATAAACTTTTGTTACGACTGTACGTGTTTGCTTGCTAGCTGACATGAGTCGTGTAGTTTCAAAAACCCCTATCTCCAAGAAAATCAATTTTTCAGGAAGGGCAAAAAACTGCCATGACTGCATTTTACACTCCTTTTTAACATTTTCTTTACTTTTACTTTAATTAGCTCATATTGAACAAAATACACAAAATGTATGCAGTTTCATCTCTACATTTTTGTAATAGGGCAATATTTATCTTGAACATAGGGGGTTTTGAAAGTCACAGGTGGACATGGCGGGGTTTGAAAGTAAACATGGATATTGTAAACATACTCTACTGTCTAATGCTCAAAGAAACTATGTTCACTTCACTTACTAACATCTATGTAGGCCACTGAGATGGAAAACGAATTGAAAACATGAAATACAGTATAAAATGTATAAATGTTCATTGAGAATATGGAATGCTTTTGTCTCTGAAGAATAAAAACATAATCATATTATTGCAATCTAATACAACAAGGATACTGAATCATCTCTTGGTTCACAGTATTCTTCTTCCTCTTGCTCTTCTGTCGTACTGCAACGATGTTCAGACTGTCGAGTTTCCAACGAAACATAAAACTGGAGATCTGCAAGCTCCCTCCATCTAGCCCCATAATGTTTCTCAAGCAATCTGCACACATCCTTCACTTTTGCACTGTTTAATGGAACATTGCCTTTTTCGATTAACTGTGGAACCAGTCCAGAAAAGGTTTTGCTCTCTTTAACACACTCTTTGGCTGGCCAAATGTGCAACGGTAAGCAACTTCCCCTTGTACCAATATATTGCTTTCCTTCCTTTTTAGAAAAATTCTTTTCGCAGGACTGAACTGAAAATGCCACGAGCCGACAGGTTTCAAAACATCTCGAACAGCAGTCTTCCAGTCAAATATTGGTACTTCACAACCAAGCTGGAGAAGCTTCCCATGTTCACTGAAAATATTGTTGTATACCTCTGGCTTAAGGATAACTTCTCTTTTTCGAACAACTTTCTCTATACGTGCAAACACCCTGTCGGGTGGTAAAAACGAATGACCAACTACAGGAAAGTAAATTTCAACTTCTTTCACATTCATTGGTGCATACAGAAGCTACTTACTAACCATACCCACAAGAATACTGTTTTTAATTTGTCCACCGCATCCGTCTGCAAATAGGCGTACAGTTTTCTTTTGTGACAGATCAATGCTGTTAAGAGCATGAAACAAACAACTTGCAATTTCATTTGCACCTCTACGAAAGTCAGCTTCATTCCATGAATAGATCATCACATTTTCGTATGTCAGTGACGTCTTAGAGCTTCCAAGCACTACAGTGAAGTTGTACATATTTATTTGCCTGCTGAAGTAAGCACTTTGGTCGTTTAGCTTGGGCAATAGCATGTTATTCTGACAATCAAAGGAAACAGACTGAATAGACTCATTTTCTTCTCTTAAATATTCATAGAATGCACTGTATTTCAACTTGTAGACTCGTTTCTTGGTCTGCAGGGCAACTTTTGCATGTTCTGATGTGCAATTTGTTAGTTCTTCGTCTAGTTGTGAGCAAGTTGAGCAAACATCAGTCTTCGGACTTCCAAAACCAATATTATAGTTACGATTCAAGATCTTCCTGAAGAAGGCGTGCTTTGCCTGCAATTCAGGTTCAACAGTGGTATTGTATTGTCTCCACATTTCTTTGATATTTAGTTCACATGGCAGGTATATACGAGCCGCTGACTTGGTACGGCAGTAGTGCGGCTCTTTAACACGAAACGATTCAATAAATTTACAGATGGCCTCACGTTTTGGTTTACTGGCATAGCTTCTTCTGTCTCCCCCTCTTCTCTCCACAGGCATTCCCCCAGATTCAAAATGACGCTTTAGTACTCCTTGAATTCTGTCCTTCTTCAATAGGAGAGCTCCCATAAATGCTTCTCGGCAAACTGGTACCATCGTTCCATCCCGTTTCCGAATGGTGTACTTGAATGTGTGAGCTTTTCCGGACCTGATACTGTTACCCGGCCTGCGTCTCGCCACTGGTATACAAGAAACATGCTTGACAATGAAACTATCCTGCTGCAGTTTTGATGCTGTAGAGTAGAATACCGAATGAAACTTCTTCACATCCAACAAAGAAATATCTCCGCACTGGTAGGCCTTGGATTAATGGCCGCACATTGGTGTGACAGGAGGTCCAGCCGACGAGTACCTGTGTAATAAACACCCTTTTCACTTACGAGAATGTGTATGTTTACTAAAATATCATAGGTATTTATGAATGGCCTGCATCGAAAAAGAAAGGGAAGTTCGCTTCTCAACATGACCATAGAAGGTAATATCAGAAGCTGCACAAAGCCACAATGGTATGAGCTTTCGGGAATCGAACGTGCACTGGCCGAGATTCGAACTGCGGCCATTTTTGTGAGAGGAGAAGACCGATCCGGCACAACACCGCGCGCCGACTTCATGCAGCAATACATGTTTTCTAAAGCTTATTCTAAAAGTGCAGTTTCTGATACAGTTCTACAATAATGCTCTCTGCCTAGCAAGAAGGCAGTCGACAGGAAGTACGATGTGTGTGAAACGCACGGCAGAGTAGTCGCAGTGTGTGCGTGTGTATATAAACGAATAGGCAATTTACTGTATTTTCTCACTTTGATCGAATCTCATCATCGTGACTGATATATGCCTTCTACATTATTCCACTGCTACCTGAAAAAGTAAGTTCAATTCTTTGAATATTATTATTATTATTATTATTATTATTATTATTATTATTATTATCGATTTTTTGTATATTGACGATTTTTTCATTCTATTTAGAAAATCATCATCGTCATTGATATCTGTTGTCTACTACATCCGAGTACTATCTGCTAAAAAAGTAAGTTTATTGATCTATCTCCGTTTTATTCTTGGCTTTAAGTAACAAACGTGCTAATAGCGGAGCTGTTGAGGATCCGACTATCCTTCGAGCTGATTGTTTGCTATGAATCATGTAATGTATGCGGCTACAAACTTCTAGCTCTGTGAAAAAACTACTTCACGCTTCTTTAGTGATGTCTACGCTATCTGTAACAGCTAATAGCAGAGCTGTGGAGGATTTAGCTAACCTTTGAGCTAGTGTCTGAGTAAAACTGTTGGTTATAGGGTCTATTAGTGCTTGCATTTTCGCAGACTAGAACTTTTAGCTCGGTGAGGAAAGCAAGAGGAAACTACCTTACTTGTACACCTATTTAGCAATGGCTAGGCTATCTATAACAGCTTATAGTAGAGCTGTTGAGGATCTGATTAACCTTCGAGCTGAGTGCCTGGTGTAAAAACTAATGCTTATAGGGTTGCATGCATTTTAGTAGGCTTAGCTCAGTGAGGAAAGCTACCCTACTTAGTGCGCCTCTTCAGTGATGCCTTGGCTATCTATAACAGATGACAGCAAAGCTGTTGAGGATTTAATTAGCTTCTGAGCTAATGTCTGGTGTAAACATTTTGCTTGTAGAGTCGGTTAGTGCTTGCAATTTCGCAGACTAGAACTTTTGGCACGGTGAGGAAAGCAACAGGAAAATGCCTTACTCCTCATTTCGCTTATTTAGTGATGCCTAAGCTATCTACAACAGTTTTTATCAGAGCTATTGAGGATCCGACTCTCAGTGAAGAAAGCAACAGAAAACTACATTACTTTTCACGCCTCTGAATCTATGCAGCTAGTGTCTGGTGTAAAACTGTTGCTTATAAAGTCGGTTAGTGTTTGCATTTAAGCAGACTCCAACATTTGGCTCGGTGAGGAAAGCAGCGGGAATACCTTAATCTTCGTTTATTTTGTACGCTTCTTTAATGATGCCTAAGCAATCAATAACAGTTTATAGTAGAGATGTTGAGGAACTGACTCTTAGTGAGGAAAGCAACAGGAAACTACCTTACTTTGTACGCTTCTGAGGCTATCTATCTAGTGTTTGATGTAAAACTGCTGCTTATAAAGTCGGTTAGTGTTAGCATTTTAGTACGCCACAACTCCTAGCTCGGTCCAAAAACTACTTAACCCCTCTTTAGTGATGCCGAAGCTATCTAAAACAGTTCATAGCAGAGCTGTTGAGGATCTGACTCCCTGTGAAGAAAGCAACATGAAAATACCTTACTTTGTACACCTCTTCAGTTTTGCCTAGGCTATTATAGCGGAGATGTTGAGGATCCGACTAACCTTCGAGCTGAATGCCTGGTGTAAAAACTAATGTGCCGAGCTCGATAGCTGCAGTCGCTTAAGTGCGGCCAGTATCCAGTGTTCGGGAGATAGTAGGTTCGAACCCCACTGTCGGCAGCCCTGAAAATGGTGTTCCATGGTTTCCCATGTTCACACCAGGCAAATGCTGGGGCTGTACCTTAATTAAGGCGACGGCCGCTTCCTTCCCACTCCTAGCCCTTTCCTATCCCATCGTCGCCATAAGACCTATCTGTGTCGGTGCGACGTAAAACAACTAGCAAAAAAAAAACTAATGCTTATAGGGATGCATGCGTTTTACCTCAGTGGGAAAACCTTCCTACCTAGTATGTCTCTTCAGTGATGTCTAGGCATTCTATAATTGCTGATTGCAGAGCTGTTGAGGATTCAACTCTCCTTCAAGCTGCAGACATACATTAATATTTTTGTTTTTTTGTTTTCTAGCTACAACAAGAATTATCGTCGTCATGGATATTTACCGTTTTCCTTGTCCGAGTCGCATTTTTCTTGTCTACGCAAGGTATATCTACATTGAACGAGCACATCTTAAGGTATGTTTTATCTTTTTATCAACTCATATGTAAGAATTGATTTTTAAAAAGTTCTAAACATTGTATTTTGCTTCATTGTAGAAAAATCGAACAGATTAACCAGGCCGCTGACCAGTCTTCCACTAAATGAACGATTTAAAGTGATTTCACTTCGGAAACTAAAACAAAATTTCGTGAAAGAATTTTGTGCGTCTGTGAGGACTTTCAAGTATTTCTACCGAGTGTGCTATCCGATTTAGAAATCGAACAACTAAATCAACGATCTATTTGTAGAATAGAGAACAAATCTTGTGTCATTAGTTTCGTTGATATATAATTATGGCAACGAATATGTGTGTGTTTTTCATCGCGTATACTAAGCGGTATTGTACGAAATTCATTGAATGTTTTAGATCCAAATTCTTTCTTACTCCCTTGCTAAAATGTTTTCGAATACAAGTCACATCTTTGCTGACTATGCATACGGCGCTTAAACTAAACGCCAGCCTTGCTTGTTCTTCATTCCTTTCAAAGATATTGAGGAAATTCATGAAACATTTTACATTTCTTCTAAAATGACGAAACTCTTATGTTAAGACAATATTTAGGAATGGTTTCGAAAACACATTGTCGACGAATTGCTGGCTAAATTTCAAAAGTTTGAAGAAGGTGCGAGTAATAAAGGACTTGAACGTATTTCGCACCTTCAAATTAATGTGTGCAATTCGACTCCTTGAATTCAGGTAGGCAATACATTAAACTTCCTCAAGCGATCGTAAATAAGATAACAGTGATCAATAATGAGAATAACGATGACTATTACCTTTTATGGTGTATCGCAATGGCGTTGAAACCAGCAACAACAGATAGACCTTCAGGAACATTTCAATATAATAATATGTTTATTCAGTTGCAATAATTAAATTTTGAAGGAGTTTCTTTTCCTATGGATTTAGCAAACATTTCTACGTTTGAAAAAATAACCCCAATTTTTCCTTTTCTGTATACGGTGTCGACGGACAAAGTATTGTATGACCACTTTACATCGCTTCTTCTCGGAAACAACACCAACTTCATCTTTTATATGTTTATGCAATGGAAATACAAGCCACTACTGCCTTATAACTAGCCCTTCTCGTTTGTTAAACTGGGAACTTGCATTGTATAAAGGAAAGAAGTTTATACGCGGGAGATGTTTGCAATACTTTACTACAGAAAGCAACCTAGCTACACATTTAGTTGATTGTGCAACACACCCAGCCGTGAAACTTGTTCTGTCAAACAAAGAAAATGCCGAAATGATGTTTGAGGATTATTATCGCTAACAACGTGTTCCATTCACTGTTTATGCAGATTTTGAATGTTTTACTGTACCTTTTGATCGTTGCCAACCGGACTTGAGTGAACCCTACACGGATTATGTGCAAAAGCACACTCCGTTTTCAGTACCTTACAAAGTGGTTTGTTCCTACGATGCATCTCTATCCTTTTTAAGTTTAATCGCGGATAAAACTGTACCGCATGGCTGTTAAAAGAATTACAAGAGCTAGCACAATGCGTTCATATGCTTATTTTTCAACCAGTGCCCATTCAAATGACGTTGGATGAAATGACTTTGCATGATGAAACCGATCAATGTCACATCTGTAAACAGCCAATTATCCTCCCAAAGATTAAGGTTAGAGATCACTGCCAATTTACCGCGAAATATCGGGGACCTGCACATGATTCGTGCAATCTTTCATATCGTGTTCCTAAATTTATTCCATGCATTTTCCATAATTTGTCCCGTTAAGACAGCCACTTCATTGTTCGTCCGTTTGCTCAGTTAAATTGTACAAAGTTCACTGTGATTGCGCAAGATCATGAACGCTTTTTTCATTCAGTTATCGTGTAGGCGATATTAGCATTCGCTTTCTAGATTCCTATAAATTTATGAACTATTCACTTGATATACTTGTAGATAGGCTTTCAAACGACGATTTGAAATACATTCGAAAATATTTTCCAGATCCTGAACAATTTAAACTTTGTGCAAGGAAAGTATTCTGCCCTATGACAACGCGGCATTCGCTTGTCAACAGGTAGGCAATATCGATAATCCCTACCTCGACAATTATAATTCAGGGAAAGAACATTCTTACCTGATGTATTTCGATGTGAATAATCTGTATGGATGGGCCATGTCGCAGCCATTACCATGTAAAGATTTTGTATGGCTAACAAGAACTGAAATTCAACATTTTTGTTTTTGAGGCTGCTGAAGATCCTAATCGCGGTTACGTGCTGGAAGCTTCTCTTGCATACCCTTCTCATCTGTACGATTCACATTCTGACCTTCCTTTTTGTGTTGAAAAATGATTCCACCTAATGAGATACAGAAACATAGTAAACTGCTAGCCATCCGGGAGATAGTAGGTTCGAATCCCACTATCGGCAGCCCTGGTTTTCCGTGGTTTCCCATTTTCATACCAGGCAAATGCTGGGGCTGTACCTTAATTAAGGCCACGGCCGCTTCCTTCCAACTCTTAGGCCTTTCCTATCCCATCGTCGCCGTAAGACCTATCTGTGTCGGTGCGACGTAAAGCCCCTAGCAAAAAAAATCTGCTAGCCACTCTTTTTCTGAAAAATGCGCTATGCTATCCACATACAATGTCTTGTTCAATGTCTCGAATACGGCTTACAGCTAGAGTGTATTCATCGTATCGTTGCGTTTAAGCAAGAAGTATTGCTTTCAAGTATGGATTTCAATACTGAACATCGTCAACGTGCTACAACAACATTTGAGAGTACGTTTACTAAACTGATGAATAACTCGATCTATGGAAAAAGCATGGGAAATGTACGCAAACATCGCGAAATTCATTTAATTAATCAATGGGATGGCCGGTTTGGGGCACGCAACTACATCTCAAAACAAAATTTCAAAGCCTATCTTATTATTAATAGTGACCTCGTTTCTGTTGAAATGAATAAAAGATCGTCTATGCGAAGCCAATTTATTTAGGAATGGCTATACTTGACTTTTCAAAAAAAGTATGATTTTCATTATGGATTTGCAAAACAACAGTTTTCTGATCTTACACTTTTGTATATGGATACAGATAGTTTCATTTATCATATTCGGAAGACAGACGTCTCCGATGTGATGCGAAATCATTCTGAACACGTTTTACTTTTCACCTTGTAATCCATTTAACATTCGGAAACAGAACAAGAAAGTCATAGGGCTTATGAAAGATGAACGTAGCATGAATATCATGACTGATTTTATAGGTTTAGCACCAAAAATGTATGGCTATGACACTCAAAATTCACAATCTGTTAAAAAAGCAAAACGCGTACGTTCAAGCGTCGTTAGCCGTTTACACGTTCAACACTATCACGATGTACTCACATCTAGAAATGCCGCTTTCTGTACGCAAAAAATGGATTCAATCACGCAAACATCATGTTCTCGTATACGAAACGATCAAACAAACTAAATGTTCATTGTTTCCTTTCGATGACGTAGGATGGGATAGTGATAGTGTTAGGGATAGTGATTCCCTTATCAGTGTTCCATGGGTGTACAGCAACAAATTGCATAGTTAGCATTACCGTACATACATGATCTGTAAGAAGGGGAAATTACATTATTACTTAAGAAGGGAAGAGTACATCAGCATTTGTAAAAAAATACATTATCATTCAAGATGAAGAGAATGACTAAGTTATACGTATAAGAAGAGAAAATTACTAATGCTGTAGTACAGCAAATCATTCAAGATGAAACTTCTACATACAGGATGCAATGTAAATAAATAATGTAGAATTGGCATATTCTTTTATTTTATATTATGTATTCCCTTGTCCACAGGTGTATTACCATCTCCTCCTCCTTCTCTTACCGATCCCTCTTCTTCTTTGCAAGATAAAGTTTGGATCGCGTGCTTAAATACTACGTCTGCACATCACTCGAGGAGGAAGGAGGAGGTGGAAGAGGAAGAGGCTGTTACATTTTAATTAAAGTAAGTATGTCAAGGTCTCAGAATGTTCAGAAGAGCAGCTTGCTTTAAAAACACCAGCTTCGTTTAAAAACTAAGAGAATAGTATGTTGAGAAGAGCAGCTCAGTAAGTATGTTGAGAAGCATTTTTCCCTGTTCGAATCGATCTTCTTAGGAGATAGGTATCTCTTGCTAAGTAGTACACATGTTCTGAACAGAACAATCAGTGTTCTGCACACCTGTTGTTCAATTCTAGTCTTGTTGAAGTAAGCAATATATTTTTTCTCTGTTTGAATCCACCTAAAAAGTATCTCCTGCTATGCAGTAAACATGTTCTGAACACAGCAATCAGTGTTCTCAACACCTGTAACAGCAGCTTAGTTTAAGATGGTAAGTACGTCAAAGTCTCAGAGTGTTCAGAAGAGCAGCTTGCTCTAAAACACCAGCTTCGATTAAAAACAGTTCTCTAACAGAATAGTATGTTGAGAAGAGCAGCTCAGTAAGTATGTTGAAAAGGCAATTTTTTTCTCTCTGTTCGAATCGATCTTCTTAGGACATAGGTATCCCCTGCTAGGCAGTAAACGTGTTCTAAATACAACAATCAGTATTCTGAACACCTGTCGATCGACTATAGTGTTCGATTCTAGTCTTGTTACCATTGCAGCTTGCTTGTCCGCAGCGTAGCTAAGTCCTAGTTCTCGGTGTGCTTGCGAGCGCATCGGACGTGTTTAGTAGTAGTGTGGTGAGGAAGTTACGAGTACCGTTGTATTGGTCGTGTTCGCAATTTTTCAAACAGTGACTTTGTTACCAATTCCAGACAAGGTGTTTCTATATATTGGCAACGATAATTAGACAAATCAACATGAGAGCAAACGAACCAAAAAAACTCAATTGTGATTAGTTTTATTGATCGTGATATTCCCCGATCTGCACCGTATGAAGTTCACGACTGGATATTCGACACCCTGAAACTTGAGGAAAATTGCATCGAAATGCTACAGCTCAACGGCGTATCAAGACAAATCGTCCTTAATTGCAAGAATTCTGAAATATCGGACCGATTACTCTAAGATTATTGAGGTGAGCACACCTTCATAGTTATGGTTTCCGAAGTAAAATGGCAATAGACTCTTCCGACCTAGGCACCAAAATGTTTAGGATTTTCAACTTACCGATAGAAGTGCCACACAGACTAATTTCCGATCGGATAGGTAAATTAATGATGAGACATGGGGTTCAAGCTTTCGATATCAGGTAAATAATAGTGTCCGTGCAGTTAAAATCATGTTAATACAGCATATCCCTTCCTATCTTTTGATATCGGTGATTTCAGAGCTTTAATCAGCTACGAAAGCCAGCCCATAACATGCTTGATATGCAGTGAAACAGGTCAATGCCCCAAACGAAAACATCCAGTTCAAACGCCGGCCGAGGTCGATGCCCTGACCTCGGCAACACTGGCGAGTGGCAAACTCCCTACCAAACGAGTTCCGTTATCAGCTGCCCAACTCGCACTAGAGGACAATATCAACAACACACACACACAGTTGATACAGTACCTGAGTGCATTCCACCAATGAATGAGGACCCACAGAAGTCCAAACAAGTTCCACTACAATCCCTCATGGATGTTGATACAAACATTGAGACATATAAGTTAGATATGACAAGTGCAGACAAGATGAATGTTGTACCGAACCTCTCCAAAACATCAGTTGATGAGTCTACGGGACATGATTCTACTCCCCCGGCGTTAGATGTCCCAGAACAACAACATCCCCATGAACTTGAATCCATAAGCGATCAACAACATAGAGGGGAAGACGAAGAACCCATGATAGCTGACCAAGCGGAACACCTTTCTACTCAAGATCTTCTAGTGCCGGAACAGATCTTGGATAATGTTCCAGGTCAACTACAAACACTTTCATTACCAACCAGCTCACATGATAATATGGAAATGGATGTCCGAATAATCAAACCTCCGGGCACAAGTTTGAGAGACCCCACATAAAAACGCCCGGTTGACGACTTTAGTAATAAGCGAGGATCGAAAATTCTTAAAAACATCCCGCAAGACAAAATCCGAGGCCAGATCAAATATGGTCAGTAAAATGTGGTTTGCTAAAGTACTTCTCCTTTCGTTTATAATACTCCTTCGCACTTACGCCACCCTTAATGTGAACTGCCTGCGAAGTAGAAGTAAACAAGTTCTTCTCCGAGAATTTATTCGAGATCACGACGTTGACATAATTTTTCTGCAAGAGATTAACATCAGTAATCTATCTTTTCTTGGCCCATTATATGATTATATTGCCAACCCCGGAGAGGAGTCCAGAGGTACCGCTATACTGTTTAGAGCAAATATACCCATCAAGTTAACCGAATGTCATCCCAGTGCAAGGATTACATCTATACTAACAGACGGCAACACAATTTACGTGAACATTTACTTGCACTCAGGGACACACAGAAGACACGAAAGGGAGGAATTTGTTACCACACAGCTACCATACTATTTGCGACACAACTGTCACAGACTAGTCATTGGAGATCAAAGAAGTCACTTCAATTCGTCGCCAGCGCTTGAACGACTTTATACGGCTCTCCAACTTCGTAATGTGTGGGAATCCAAATATGGCCCGCTTGTTCAGTTTACATATTTCCAAGGATCAGCGGCATCCCGTCTTGATAGATTCTATGTTAATAAAGACACTATTCCTAGTGTTCACGACTTAACAGTTAATATCTTACCATTCAGTAACCATCATGCAGTTGTCCTGAAAATGCGATCTGACGATTCATTACCCAGGATAGGGAGGGGATTCTGGAAATTAGACTACTCCCTGTTAAATGCGGAGGGAATAAAAGAAGAATTTAGTCAGATATGGACTGACTTAATTAACCGACTACAAAGGCAGAGGCCCCTCAACATCAACATGGTTGTACAGAATGAAGCCTGCTATTCAATCTTTTTTTAAAAGACATGGGGTGGAAATGGCAAATAATAGGAAACAAACCCTACATTCCTACTATGTAATCCTCAATGATTTATTGATTTGCCAACAAGCAGGTTTGAATGCCTCCAAACGTATAGCAGCTCTCAAACGAATAACATCTATCCAAGACCACAGTCTTCAAGGTTCCCTTGTGCGGTCCTGCCCCTCATCCTTCCTGGCAAACGAGAAAGCTCAACTCCACCATATAGCCATGGAGAAAAGAAAGGCTCAGAGGAAATTTGTACAAACCCTACACTCAGAAGATGGTAGACAAGCCAATGGTACACAAGAATGCCTAGAGGAAGCAGAGAAATATTTCAAATAAACATTTCAAGATAACGGGAACTCCGTAGCCGAGCAACAAAAAAATCAATCATTTGTTGAGCAGCACTTGGGTGAAGAAGGAAAACAGGATCTGACCGGTCCCATCACTGAAGAGGAAGTATTTAGGTCAATACGCGCAGCTAGTCTCAAGTCCGCACCAGGCCCCGATGGCCTTAGCTACCTTTTTTACAAGAAAGGCCTATCATCAAAAATACTTTTGTGGAACCAATGAATGTACTTATCGAAGAACTGCCTGATTGTACCGGGTTCTGTGATGTTATAGTAATACTCATACCCAAGGTTAAAATGCCCAAAACAATATCAGACTTCCGTCCAATAACATTGCCCAACACTGATTATAAAATATTTATGAAAATTCTTGCCAGCTTCCCTTTCATGGGAAGTCATCAAACAAGGTCAAACGTGTGGTATTCCAACTAGAAAAATAACGCACAATCTTCAAGGCATTAGGAACACGGTGCTATTTCATGCAAGGAATAAAAATATGGCTGCTGCCATTTTAAGTCTGGACTTTCAGAAAGCTTTTGATCGAGTTCATCACGGATACTTGCTGGGAGTTCTGAGACATATGGGTTTCCCGACGCTCTCTGTAACATTATACATAATGTTTATCAATCCGCCCACTCTAGAATTCTACTTAATGGTTTCCTTTCTCGTCCGATTCCTATTCAGACGTAGGTACAACAAGGATATCCCTTGTCTATGATCTTATATTCCTTGAGCATAGAACCATTCGTACGTGCTGTTCACCACGTCCTTAACTCAATACCTAATCCAAATAATCTGTTTACCATTAGAGCCTATGAAGATGACGTCATTATTCATCTTCGGATCCCAGAAGTCGCTCACCCTCTAACAGGAGTAATATCTACGTACGAAATTGCCACCAACTCCCTTGTAAGTTATCAGAAATCGGAACTTCTTCCTCTTAGTAGATGGCCGCAGGCAGTAACGTTAGCCTAAGTACCAACCAAAGAGCGTGTAAAAATATTAGGGATCATCTTTACCCCAAACATTGAAGAAATTATTGATTTAAACTGGAATAATATTACTCAAAAGGTACGCTCCACCCTATCGATGCACCTCAGCAGGAACCTCAACATAATAGAAAACGTATGGCATATCAGCTTGTTTGCCCTGTCAAAACTATGGTACACAGCACAAATTTTACCGATGCCCGAAAGAATTGCCCAGCGTATAGAACTTTGTGTCGGATATATCTGATGGAGGGGATATCCTTTTCGTATAGCCAGGCCACAACTGAGGAAACCAATTGACCAAGGGGGATTAGGCCTCATAGCAGTCTCCGAAAAATGCAAAGCTCTCCTGATCAGCGAAATGGTACAGTATTCTTCTTCCGATCACGATAGATCACTCCCCCTTGCGGAAAATAATCATTACCTTCGCTCGTCTTGTTTTAAATCGTTTCTGCAGGCTTTACGCAGCTTGCAACTTCCTCACCACAATATCCTCACTGTTAAACTACTTGTTTTGCTACAGAAGCATGATCATCTTCCACACTTCATGGTCAAATACCCCAATAGCAATTGGACTAATATTTGGACAACTTTCCAAATGTCTTGTATCCCTTTAGAATAGAAAGTAGCTAGCTATAAGGTTATAAACGAGTTACTCCCGACAGAGAAAAAGAAATTCCGCCACAGGATGACAATCGCCGCTATGCAAGAAATGCTCGGTAACGGAGACTCAGTTTCATAGACTGACTAGTTGTGGAGGACATTTGGCAGTGGTTCAGAGTAACGTTCCACAGGTTGACGGGATCTAGAAACCCGAACGACGTGTATCGTGCAGTATTGACTTTGGACATTAGCAGACGTGATCATAGACATGCTCTAACTTGGCTTAGTATGGGGTATCTCTTTTACCTTCAAACCAACGACAAGGTATCCCTGACTTCCTTCAGAAGCTACTTACAAGAATGCAAACGGAAAATAACAAGATGTGGTCGTCCCGCCGCTAGTCTACTCATAAAAGACCTCTAAATTATACTGTAATATTTTCAGGTTTGTTGTCTCAGCTGTGTCTAACCTTTCCACCGATATCTCGTGTGTGCTATAGTTTCTTTATTTAATCCCTGTCACAAAGGTGCTGGAAAGCGGTGCGAGTGTCAGCGACGCGCACTGTTACAGTGAAGATCGTGGCTACCGACAAGTAGCATTGTATAGACTGTGTTACTTAGTGAATAGCATGTAAAATGTTGAGTAATGCATTTTGATGTAAGTGCATAGGCGTAAGAAGTAAGCACAGGACACTGAGGTGCAAGAAAAGTGCTAATGATGATAGATAACGATATCAAGTTCCTTTTTCAACACATCATGTCCCTTGTTAAGTGCTTATGTGTATATTGTAAATTTATGTGTAAGTGTATAATTAAAAAATGAGAAAAAAAAGTCCGTTAAGATCAATTTAAATTCCGCAATATAAAGTTTTCTTCTTTCAAGATAGCAGCACTCAAGTAGGTCATGTGCACGTAGTTAAACATAGCGCCTGTTAAATAGACAGATGTCAAAAATGCATGCAGTATTTTCTTAAATGCCCCCTAATACGTGCATAAGGTAGCAGCTATAAATTTTTAACCCCATGAAGATGCCAGCACTGAAGTTAGCCATGCTGTCCTGTTTAAAGATAAAAATCTCACGAGCAGTAAGTTTTTATTTCTTACCGCTAGAGCGTATGCGCGCGCACCTATCGATTATGCATGCATGCATTAACTATCGTACTAAATTTCTTCCGCTATAGTGTACAACAATCGCATGTGTGCGCACGCACCTCCCGCTATCTACTGCTTATCGATATGCGCACCTCCCCACCAGCTTACCGATGCAATAAAAAGGCAGTGCACAGTAGCTATTCTTTGCCACTCTCTCGGAAGAGGGAAGCGGCCGTGCCTAGCTTCTTAGCCGGGCAATACTATTTGGTAGAGGACTACCAAAGCGGTAGACTTCTAGGGAGAGAGCACATCTCTCCATCCCCTATTTTTGGATGTGGAGATAGGGGAAAGAGGGCTACCTCTTTAAGCCCCCCTATACTCCCCCGAAGCCAATAAAGCATAACTTAGGTAAGCCTACCAATTTTAAATTTCGCGCTCCCACGTGCATAAGGTAGCAGCTATGACGTTTTAACCGCGTCAAGGTGCCATCACTGAAGTTTGCGATAGTGTGTTGTTTAAGGATGGCAGCTGTCAGCTGTCAAAAATCACGTGGCTTTCAAGAGCACGTGGCTTTGTCTACAAATTCAAACTTCGCGCGTGCCGAATTTAAAATTCCCGCGCTGCTGACGTTAGCAGTCACGTGATCCGCTCCGCGGCCTGTCATTGGCGGGCCGTGGGAATTCTATTGCTCCTCTACTTTACATCTCACTAACTACTTCTTCGGTTATGGGAAAATACGAGGTACCAGAAATTTGTCCCGCAGGAAATGCTTTACGTTCTATTAAATCTAGCGACATTGACAGGCGTATCTGAATACTATAAAATACCACCGATCCGAACTGAGCCGAAATCGAACCTGCGAACTTGGATTCAGAAAGCCAGCGTTCTATTATCTGAGCCAGTCAGCTCGGCTTTTAGAAGTTAGACAACCGGTAGCTACAGTACCTTCCCTGATGCTAGTCAGGTGACTGTCCTAACAATTATCTCTATAGGAACGTGTCTCTTAGTTAGGGCTGTCAAATTCCTCAGAGGCAACAAGTGGACGATTATTGAGTGTTATTGAAATGAACGTTACAGAAGAAATGCCAGGATGTGAGAGAAGTCTCAAGAACGAATTTAAGATGGAGTTCACAAGATCAGAACCGGAGATGCAGTGATGAATTGCCAATATATAATATTAATATAATTATATTAATATTAATATTATTATTATTATTATTATTATTATTATTATTATTATTATTATTATTATTATTATTATTATTATTATTATTATTATTATTATTATTATATGAAGGAAAAATAAGCCCAGCTCCTTGGATGAATAGTTAAAGTCATGTCCTTCGGTTCAGGTGACTCAGGTCGAAGATTTTTGCAGTGTCTGTTTAAAAGGATTAAACTCGGGGACTATCGTAGGTGTGTCTGTCTTAATACACGTAATATATGGTCATTTATTATACAATAGACTACGCTGTCAACTACTGCAACAACACGCAATAATCGAAAATATACCTCCTCATTGCGTCAGCGTCAGTAAGGGCATCCGGTCGTAAAACTGGCTCCACTTATATTACACAGATAGCATGGTGATCTTACTAGGGTGTGGGGAAAGCGGCGGTGGAGAAAACATTTTTAGATATATTATTTCTGATTGAACGTCATAACTGACTTTAATTGTGTATACTAAGTCTCATTAACTACTTCTGTTACTTTGTTGCGATCAGTTTCACGTCACACTAACTTATGCAGGTTTTTCGCGTCGACAGGATAGGAATTGCCCGGGGAGGAAGCGACAGTGGTCTTAACCCTAAAATGCATAGTGATTCATATATGAGTCGTACGATTTTCTAGCTTGCTGCTTTAATCTGTTACTGTAATTGCACAGCACCCATGGTACCGCTTCAACTGCACAGCCAATCCATTTTTTTTTTTATTTTTTTTTTACATAGCAGATGACAAAACAGCCTTTCAACCAAAGGTACTCTTTCCACCCGAACAACATCCACGCGTACCAACCACCGCATATTTTACCTGAGCCCTCCCCATCACATTAACACGGGATTCAGAAGTACCTCTGGCTCGACCTCAAAGACGTTAACGACCTACGGTCCTGCAAGTATACTTGCGCCTTGCAATACGCACCCATGGCTAGTAGGCAGTAATGAGCGGTCTTTGAATGTTAAAAGCTTAACGAAAATTGCGATATATTATTATACAATAGACCACGTTGTCAATCACTGCAGAAACCCGCAATAATCGAAAATGTATCTACTCATAGCGCCAGCGTCACTAAGGGCATCCGGTCGTAAAAGTGGGTCCACTTGTATTACACAGACAGCATGGTGATCTTACTAGGGTGTGGGGAAAGCGGCAGAGAAGGAGAGGAAATTTTTTAGATCTACTATTTCTGATTGAACGTCATAACTGATTATAATGGCGCATACAAGGTCATATTAAATACTTCTCTTAGTCTGTTGCTATCAGTTTCACGTGATGCTAACACATGCAGGTTTTCAGCGTCGACAGGATTGGAATGGCCGGGAAGGAAGCGGCAGTTGTCTTAATTAAGATGCAGCGCCAGTACATGCCTAGTTTGTAAATAGCAAACCATTGGTAAACTCGTATCCATGGCCTCCGACGGCGGGGCTCGAATCCAAACTCTCCCTAATGCGAGCTTAGAGTGATGCAGCCCGTA
Source organism: Anabrus simplex (assembly GCF_040414725.1). Taxonomy (NCBI): domain Eukaryota; kingdom Metazoa; phylum Arthropoda; class Insecta; order Orthoptera; family Tettigoniidae; genus Anabrus; species Anabrus simplex. The sequence goes on from NC_090267.1 coordinate 298,950,377, forward strand.
CGGCATAACCAAATCACTCGATACTTCGGTCTGAAGGACGCTATAGTGGCGTAATGCCCAGAAAGAACTTAATTTACGCATCAATAAACAAACCGTTAAGATTAGCACATTTAAATTCTGTTAATTGCCGCCCGATATGTCAAGTCCACTTTTGGCTATTTCCTGATGCTTGCAGCATTTCTCCATCTGTCTCCTAGCACGACTCAGAGAAAAATGCGGCTTTCGTGAAGTCTCAGTCCCATTTGTGGCTGTGACAGTATGGAAGTGGTGCTGAGTGATACATTCGGAACACAACCTTTTTTCTTTTTTTTACAAGTTGCTTTACGTCGCACCGACACAGATAGTTCTTATAGCGACGATGGGATAGGAAAGGACTAGGAGTGGGAAGGAAGCGGCCGTGGCCTTAATTAAGGTACAGCCCAAGCATTACCCTGGTGTGAAAATGGGAAACTACGGAAAACTATCTTCAGGGCTGCCGACAGTGGGGTTCGAACCCACTACCTCCCGAATACTGGATACTGGCCGCACTTAAGCGACTGCAGCTATCGAGCTCGGTCGGAACAGAACTAGCGCGTCTGGATGTTGTCAAAGGTTTTTCGCATAGAGTCAACTGTGCTTGGTTCAGTGAGGAAAGCAATGGCAAACTACCGCATTCCTTGTCTTGGCTAGTACACCTCATTAGGGCACCGCCATCGATTTTTGTGGTTTACTTGTAACTGCTATCCTTTTTCAGTCCAATAGCTGCTACTATAATATCTAACGTACAGCAATTCCCCCACGTCTGTCATTCCTGGATCCGAGGACCCCGGTTCACCTGGAAATTAAAAGGCATACTCACTCGCAAAAGCAGGCACCTCATTTAATATAGAAATCACCCACAACAAATCATCCTCAAATCAAATCATATCTAATAAATCAGAGATACAATCTATGGACATGAAGTACAAAGGGATCTATCACAAGATAATTATTATTTCCTGACATTTATACTAGACTCCACCGTAAAATAGTAGTATCCGAATTCATTCTCACTCAGTTTCTTTCCGGTCATGAAAAGTTTAAGTTCTACTTCAAGATCAATATTGCAGAAGAATATTTGTGGACCATTTACTGTCTGACTATGTCATGGTTGGAAGGACAAGATTCTATCTTGAGTGTCACCTAAACAATTGCTATGTGGAAATCTCAAAGCTATTATACCATCTGTTTAGAAAATCTGCAGCTACAGACAGATCCCTAAGTTCATTCACCACATCTTCAATTATTTAGGCCGTTAAAAAACTTGTAAAAAAATAGGTTTCTAATTTTCTGTCAAAGACCAGTAATTAATGAACTCATCAAAACCATAACCCTAATATACACATGTAAAATAAGGTTCAAACTAACAAATAAATAAATAAATAAATAAATAAATAAATAAATAAATAAATAAATAAATAAATAAATAAATAAATACACTGCTTAACATTTGATGGTGCTATTTGAGAATTAAATCAGCCTCCGGGTTGTTGACATGACAGACAGCAGTGTTATCAGTTAAGCCAAAGGGATAAGCCGGAATATGCGCTAGAGTATCTATCGTCTCAGCGCTGCAACAATTCATTGTATCCAGTAACCATATTAAGATACCGTAAATAGGCCTCTCAACTATCTGTAAAATACAGTAATATTACCCGTAAGGTTTGTATGAAATTAGTTCAGTTCGTTACTAGATCGTTAGCTCCAAGAGAAAAAGAACGAACAAGGGATTTGGACCATTAAAGGAGAAGGGCGCAAGCGTTCACAGCGTTTTCATAATGTGTAGGTAGAGTCAGCTCGAACAAAGAACGCTCATCGAGTGACGTCCAGTGTGAAGGGGAAACGTCGTTTTGATTCTCGCTGCAAACGAAATTTTGTTATACGTATAATTTAATGTGCCCAATCTGTAGAGCAGTCTCAGATTAGTCTGGTGTGATATTTATTGACACTGACAGTACAACAACAGAAATACTACTTTCAATAGCGGCTGAGTGAGGCTGATGTATGACAGGTAGTTTGGAGACAGTACGGCGCGTCGCAAGGAAGCGAAACCAGATAAATCAGGAGACGATGACATAAATAAGACGTGTACAGTGTGACAAGCGCAAAAACAATTGATACAGCGAAGAATCCATAACTTGCTTTCGTCCTCTATCGCACGTCCTCATATCGGTATACATTCTCTCTCCGTCTTCCTCGCCTGCCTCTACACTACTGTCCTATGGCAGCTACAGGAAACACTATCTATTCCTCTTGCACTGCCACCGTCAATAAATATCTTCGAACGGAATATTGCACTAGACTAATTTTAGGCCGCTCTATGGACTGGGCTCAGGAAATTACACATTTAACATTATTTCGTCTGCAGGAAGAGACTAAACGATGTCTCCTGATCACACTGGACGTCGCATTACGTACCCGGTGAGCATTCCTTTTACGAGCTTAATCTACCTACACACTACAGAAGCGAAATTGCAAATATATTTCGAAACACCAGATTTTTAAAATAATAATAATAATAATAATAATAATAATAATAATAATAATAATAATAATAATAATAATAATACTAATAATAATAATATATTATAATATTTGCATGTCGACACAGATTGGTCTTATGGCGACGATGGGATAGAAAAGGGCTAGGAGTTGGAAGGAAGTGGCTATGGCCTTAATTATGGTACAGCCCCAGCTTGGTCTGAAAATAGGAAACCACGGAAGATCATCCTCAGGGCTTCCGACAGTGGAATTCGAAACTACTCTCTCCCGCATGCAAGCTCACAGCTGCGCGCTCCTAACCGCACGGCCATCTTGCTCAGTAAACACAAGCGAAAAGGCGCCTGACGACTGTTACGGTGAGACACCAAGTATATTAGATGAAAACCAATGTCGCCTTAGACAGGTACCGAGTAAATTGGATACGCGATTTGTGTCACCTAGCTGAAAGGTCCTCTTCGTGAGACGATGGGTTCGAAATCCGCTATCTGCAGCCCTTAAGACGGGATTCCGTGGTTTCCCATTCCCACACAGGCAAATGCTACGGCGTCGCTTCCTTCCAAATCCTAACCCTTTTCTAACCCATCGTCGCCATAAGACCTGTCTGCATCGGTGAGACAAAGCAAATAACAACAACAACAACAACAACTAAGGGAGGTCAGACGCTAGATTACAAATACGCACACAGAAACTAGTACAGACGGTACACTAACACTGGTTAAAGGCCAGCTTCACACATACTAAGTACACAAGATTGATAACCAAGACGTTCAAGCACCTCACACTTTCATCTTTTCTATACGACCTTCCAGGTGGACACTTTTTCCCTTTCACACCAGATGGTGTTAGCTTTTGGAGGTCAACGGAATATTTTATTTTCACGTCCTTTGTTTCCCTTCTATTCCTGGATAATTTCATTCATCGAGGTGGCAGCTTATTCCTTTATCTTATGATTATGATAAGTATCTACTTATGCTTCCCCTTAAGACAATAATCACAACCACCATCGCTGGCGGTACACAATCTCTCTCTTTCTCTACAAGGACTGACAATCAAAACGTCTCAAGTATCTTACAAGTAGCAAAAAACATTATAGTTACTCTTGTTACTCACAAATTTTTGTGAAGTATGTTATTTTCTGTCAAATATCAAGTTCTTTTAGGTGGAGAACTGTACAAAGTAAGGACATTCGTTTCAGGAAGAAAACTAATCTTCTCACATATATACACATTATTCAACCAACTGACGTGATAAATTTTCTATTAAGTATTTTGGACAGGAATTGAATACATGACTCAAAATTTCTCCTACCAGGTGCTGTAGATAAATGAAAGGAATGGCACACCATCAATCAGAAAGACTGATTCCATCGTATTATGGTTAAAAGTGGGCAATTATCTAAATTGCACTCTCCCTTAAAACAACAACCACAACCATTACTTCCGGTACATATTGGAAGGAAGAATGAAGAGGCAATATCCATTCCACCGACTTTTCTGAGCAATGATGGACAAATGCAAACGGGAAAGTGATTCAAAAGTAATTACTTCTTTAACGGGATATGCTCCCATTCAAATAGTCAGATCCTTAATTATAAAAAACGAGTTTCCTCTCGTACTGAATTCTTGAAATCAGCGGAGTAAAATGTTCGAACAGATTCTAGTAACGTAAACTTATATTTGTAAATAAAAAGTAGAAAAATAAATGTATTTTCGTATATCGTGGCATTATAGAGGAGGTCATTATAAATATAACTGGAATTCGGCCAACTCATCTGTCTCATAGTTTTCATAACAGCCAAACAGGGCTAAGTAACCCACTGATGTTGCTTATAATAAGTCATGATATTTCAGTGTCCACAGTCATACTGTAAATACATTTACTATGCGTACGCAAGCCTCCTTTTTAATTTATGTATCAAGTAAGCTTCCAACACGGTGATGGAAAGTGGGGTGTGGGAGTCCATTTAACAGTTATGTTCGTATGATACATAATATTATAGAAAAATTAAATGAACCGCGGTGGGGCACTGATATATTATTTGTGACCCTTTTTTTTAATTTCGTGTTGTTATTTCTAGCAGAGTGCAGCCCTTGTAAGGCAGACATTCCGAAAAAGGTGGGCGGCATCTGCCATGTGTAGGTAACTGCGTGTTATTGTGGTGGAGGATAGTGTTATGTGTGGTGTGTGAGTTGCAGGGATGTTGGGGACATCACAGGCACCCAGCCCCCAGGCCAATGGAATTAACCAATGAAGGTTAAAATCCCCGACCCGGCCGGGAATCGAACCCGGGACCCTCTGAACCGAAGGCCAGTACGCTGACCATTCAGCCAACGATATTTTTGACCCTGGCAGGAATACTCATGTTTCTGTTGACTGGTAGGAATATTATTATATAAGGATGGCTTCTATTTTCGATGTACACTATTTATAACGCTGCCGGGTCGAGTGGCTCAGGCGGTTAAGGCGCTGGCCTTCTGGCGCTAACTTGTCAGGTTCGAGCGTGGCACAGTCCGGTGGTATTTGAAGGTGCACAAATACGTCAGTCTCATGTCGGTAGATTTACTGGCACGTAAAAGAACTCTTGCGGAACAAAGTTGCGGCACCAAGGCGTCTCAGAAAACCGTCAGAAGTAGTTAGTGGGACGTAAAACAATATCATCATCATCATCATCATCATCATCATCATCATCACAGTTTAAAATACTTCGCTATTTTTACACTTTCCATAACTGCAACCTATGTAGTAAAAATGTTATTGAGATTGATTATAATGATATATTTCGAATAATTGTTGCAATTCGTTATTATTACAACTGCCAAATTATAATATATTCTAGTAAATTTTAAATTCGAGTTTATTTTGTAGTGGGCCTATTCTGCACACAAAGTAATGTTCTCATATTTACAATTCATCAATAAATGAATCCAAGTATTTACCTACCTCAGTTTGGTTCCTTGTGCATGGAGTGTCTCGGGTTCGTAAGTCGGGCGGTTCAGGGGTTTTAGCCCAGTATAATTATTTTTACTCGTGGACTGGAAGTTTTCGTTCGCCCTAAAACACACTTCTTAATTTAAACACACGCAATACACAGCCAATCGCCACAGAAACTCGTAATAGTCGAATTAAACTCTCAACATAGGTTTGGCGTACAGAAGGCTGTCCAGACGTAAAACTGGGCCAAGGCCACAAGTGTGACGCAGATCGCAACCGCGACCCCAGCAGATTGGAGAAAGAAGCTTTTTCTCAACCAATGAAATCGTCTCTTTCTTTCACTTTAAATTCACCATGACACAGTGTGATGCCTCCCGATTTTCCCCCTCTTTGGAGTATAAATTTTCATTATTCCATGAGACCTGTGGACACACTTTCTGTAACAACCCACACCAACTCCGTCGAGTATTTAGACACTCGCTAATTATAACCCCCTTTAGGTGGAGGGCAATAATGCGTCCAGAATGTACAGGAGCCCTGTAAAAGGCCTCAACTTGCGAGTGAGAAGTTACAACGACCTGATCCCCAAGCTGAGTATTACATAACAATCCTGTCTCCTTACGTTCATTTTTCTCCTATCAATCTTCGATTTGCTATTATCATCTTCTGATCCCGACAGTTTGGAAACTTTTGAAAGTCTTTTACGCTTTTATATCCTTTTCAGTCCTATTACCGACACGTTCATTCATCGAAGACTCGGACCTTCTCCCTTTTCTGGTATGGTTACGTATGATACGGGATAATTATACCGACATATTTCCCCCTAAAACAATAACCACCGCAACCACCTCATTTATTATGAAGGAAAGATAATCGACACACTTGGCGTTAACAAAGTTTAAATATATTTGATAGATTAGTAACCCATTAGTTATTCTGTTTCCAGGGAAATATTTCGGCATAATGATGCATTGAACCCTTTAACTAGAATTATGGGTTCAGTATCTTAAGCCCGGCAGTAGTTCAAGGGGAGATTACTCACGCACTATCATCGTCATCACCATTTATTTATTTATTTATTTATTTATTTATTTATTTATTTATTTATTTATTTATTTATTTATTTATTTATTTATTTATTTATTTATTTATTTATTTATTTATTTTTGTCTCCCTGGAAGTATACGGACAGTAGGCTTCATACAATACCTTCTTATCAAATATTTAATACATGTGTTTGTAAAACTAATACTGAAATGCAAAGAAAATTAAGATAAGGACAAAGAGATTCATAGAACACGAAAGTAATGATCTGAAGAATGTCCAGAAACTTTCTATATCGGATAATACACGAATAAAAACATAGCAATAAAAATGTGATTAAACGACGACAGTAAATAGCCTAACGAAGCAGAGATGATGACAGATGATGATGATGATCGTCATAATGTTATTAGTTTAATGTCCCACCAGTTTATGGAAACGCCGAGGTGCAAGAATTTCGTCCCACAGCAGTTATTTTATGTGCTGTCAAATCCACCAACTCGATTCTGGCCTACTGTATATCAGCATCTCAAATGCCACAGACAGAATCGAGCTTAAGCACATAGTGTCAGCGCTCTGCCATGTGAGCTACTCATTATGGCAATTATCTTCTTCTTGTACTTCTGATTATTATTATTATTATTATTATTATTATTATTATTATTATTATTATTATTATTACCTTGGTACTGTCAAAGAAAACTGATAATTCAGGAGAAGACATGGCCAAGAACTACACTCGCTTGTGTAAAATGATTCTGTCTTGTGGTCAGCTGATCCCAACATACACAGGGAAAATAACTGACTGGATCTTCCATTTATTTTCTAGATGAGAAAACCAAGGGAGTCCGGTTCAATGAAGTGTAGAGGGATCCGAAAGAAGTGGAAAGTTTGGTGGTGGTGGTTATTATTTTAATAGGAAGTACACTTTGCGTCCATCCTCAAAATGAGAAACAATCAAGAAGGTTTTCAGAATTGAAAACTTATTAAGCAAAATCTCCACTTCAGTCAATAGGATTTCCTAGAAATGTTGAAACTGAAGACAGGAAAGTTGTGAACTTTGGAGAGAAATGAACACTGGAAACGTATGGGCGAGTGAGTACTAGGCAAAAGTTAAAGGTCACGGAAGAAGAAAATAAAAAATGAAATAACTTGCTCCATGATTAGCAAAAACGAGACTATGATTAAAATGATGATAATAATATTAATAATAATTTCAACACAGCATAACTGTAATAACTTATGCAGCGTGAAAACTATTTGTTAGCTCACATTTCCTTTTGTTATGCCGTGGAAGTGTGCCGTTCAAATTCACAGGAAATAATTACTCTAGCACGACTAATTACAGTTGACAAATGCATCCGTGTTTTAGAATCTTCCTGGCTCTTTTTATAACTTTCGAATTATTCCGAACAATTTAAAAACTTCAATAAAGAGTACAATCACACGAAAAGATCTCATTCAAGACCTCAGTCCACTAACGTGTCATGAGAAGAATCGATTGTGGCAAGGGATAATGAGTCATAACACACAAAGAGGCACATTACCTTGACTCGACGTGAGGAGGAGGAAGACGTCGGGAGGAGTGAGCGTCGGTCAGTTGGATAGCCGGCGCTACACGAGAGAGCGCGGAGACGACTGATACGCCGAGCCGTCGGCAGAGACATCAGCACTTTCGATGTGACGCATGCGTTATGGGGATAACACAGCGACCGCGTGCTTCATACCGCCCTGACCCAGTTCACACTCTCATTGATAACCAGCCTACGCAGCGGTCGATAATAATAATAATAATAATAATAATAATAATAATAATAATAATAATAATAATAATAATAATAATAATAATAATAATAATAATAATAATAAAAGGTCCGCCTCTGTGGTGTAGTTGTTAGCGGATTTAGCTGCCACCCTCGGAGGCCCGGGTTAGATTCCCGGCTCTGCCATGAAATTTGAAAAGTGGCACGTGGGCTAGAACGGGGTCCACTCAGCCCTGGGAGGTCATCTGAGTAGAGGGGGGGGTTTGATTGCCACCTCAGCCATCCTTGAACTGGTTTCCGTGGTTTCCCACTTCTCTAGGCAAATGCCCGGGTTGTACCTATTTTAAGGTCATGGCCGCTTCCTTCCCTCTTCCCTGTCTATTCGATCCAATCTTCCCATCCCCCACAAGGCCCCTGTTCAGCATAGCAGGTGAGACGGCCTCGGCGAGGTACTAGTCTTCCTCCCCAGTTGTATCCCCGACCCAAAATTCTCACGCTCCAGGACTCTGCCCTTGAGATGGTAGAGGTGGGATCCTTCACCGAGTCCGAGGGAAAACCAACCCTGCAGGGTAAACAAATTAAGAAATAATAATATTAATAATAATAAGAAGAATGAGGCCTTAACAGCCGAATATCATCGTCACTCTTTTCACATCAAGGCGGCTGGATTACGAAGCAATTTCCCTTTTAATATAAAATGACAATGTATCATCTCTAACGTTAAGACAGGAATTGGGTTTACATTATGGGATTGCCTAACCGAGACGGTGAAAATGAATTCAGTTCTCCAATAAGGAGAAGGATTCTACTTCCCACCATAAAATTAAAGAACTTAGAAAGGAAAGTTTCACTTCTTGCGTGAACAATGGTCTCAGCGTTCACTTAGCGTACACCAAAATTGAGTAAAGAAGGAAACTCGTGTCCTCATCCCAAGAAGGTGCAGATCTTTTCAAGCACACCCCGTATGGAGGTGAGCTGCATGTACCATTTCAAACACATACCAGCCCTCCTGCCGTTCCTAAATTTATGGCAGTACCGGGAATCGAACCCGGGCCTCCGAGGACGGCCGCTAGTAACACAGAGGCGGCCGAGCATAGAGCTAACCACTCTGTCCTATCGAGTGCCAAGGTTACAGAAAATATAAACCCTTACCTTCCACTACTTCATGGTTTATGCGGAGATGGCTTCTTTTGACTTTTTGAATTAACTGTTAACTGCACTTTTCATTCAAAATGTAATAAATTTCCCTTAACAAAAGATTGTGTTACTATACATACTGTGAGCACTCTTAGTTAACCCTGATCGTTCAGGCATCTAGTCCTTATGGACAGATACCATGGTTAGACCACTTCTAAAACACCAGCCCGAATAGAGGATACTTGTTGTCTAAAGGGGACCAAAATACAGGTCCACGGCCCCACATAATGGTACTTATCGCTAGTAAAGGAGAACATTGATATTTGTCTTATTGGGGTACTAATCAAAAGTAGCGTAGACTCACGGTGTTCCACACATGATGGTACTACTCATAAGTTTTGGACGTTGTACAGGTAACGAAGACCTATGCTGTTTCTCACGTAATGGCGCCACACATAGGCAACGTAAACCGATGGTATTCCTCACCTAGGTATACTAATCACGGGCGCCGGTATTCCCGTGGTGTTCCCCACATAGTGGGTACTAAGCACAGCCAACCCACGGTACCGCTCATATAGTGGTACTAATCACAGGCAACCCCCAGACCTTACAAGGGTACGACTCACGGGCACTGGAAACCCACAGTGACCCACTTTCTGCTGCTACTTTTTTTTTTTTTTTTTGCTACTTGCTTTACGTCACACCGACACAGATACGTTTTATGGCGACGATGGGATAGGAAAGGCATAGGAAGTGGAAGGAAGCGGCCCTGGCCTTAATTAAGGTACAGCCCCGGCATTTGCCTGGTGTGAAAATGGGAAACCGCGGTAAACCATCTTCAGGGCTGCCGACAGTGGGGCTCGAACCCACTATCTCCCGATTACTGGATAATGGCCGCACTTAAGCGACTGCAGCTATCGAGCTCGGTCTGCTGCTACTAATCACAAACCTATTTCGTACCTAATATAGTGGTACTACTCGCAAGTACAGGCAACCCATGGTGTTCCCCGCGTGATGGTTTCATGGTTCTAATAAAATCATCCCTTGGTCGCCCCTTTTAGTCGCCTCTCACGACAGGCAGGGGATACCGTGCGTGTATTCTTCGTCTGCATCCCCCACCCTCAGGGGGTAGACAGTGAAAAAAGAAATAAGAAAGTATCCGTCACTTCGAAAAATGACGTAACGGACGAGGAAAGGCAAGGGCCACGAAGGGCATTAAAATAAAAGACTCCCTAGGCCTCGAATGCTCTAGTACCGTCGGGGTCGAGAAAGAACAAGAGTTGACCAAGGGAGGTCGGACAGGATAGATGAATGTGAGGAGCCTGGCAGAAGTAAGTGGAAGTAATGCCAAGACTCAACTAAGGGCCCCGTGATCGCCACCGCACGCTCCCAAGTTGAGAGCCCCTTGGGCCCCTTTTAGTCACCTCTTACGATAGGCAGGGGATACCGTGGGTGTATTCTTCATCTGCGTCCCCCACCCACAGGGGTTATTTTTAAGCATTCGCGCTTACGATATTCAGTCTCATCTTCACCAGATCAAAAGATAGAGGCCACCTTGGCAGGAATTTCAGCACATCCATTATCCCCAAACCATGCGAAGTTATAGGCATTCCCGTTTTTATATTCAGTCCAACCCTCACTAACAAGGAGAGGCCACACCCTGCGTCAAACTGATTTCGAGTTTCAATGTACCTCTTGCAGGACTTTCAACACTAACTCGTGTGGAAGGGTTTCGGTCAATACGCTTTCGTTTTCTAAAAAAGAATTATCGAATACCATTACGCAGGATTTTCTTAGGACCAAGTGGAGATAATAGAGCCCTAAGAGGCGAAAAAATTTTACTTAAACATGGCATGTCCGCCAACTAAACCTTTTCCAAAAAAAAAAAAAAATCAATCCCCGATTCCAATGCAAGGCACATATACCTCGACGACGTGTGTTCGAGCCTCATCGCAGCCAAATATTTTGTACGAAATATAACATTTTTTACTAGTTGCTTTACGTCTCACCGACTCAGATAGGTCTTATGATTTTGTGAGAATGTTTAATAATAATAATAACGTTATTTGCTTTACGTCCCACTAACTACTTTTAAGGTCTTCGGAGACGCCGAGGTGCCGGAATTTAGTCCCACAGAAGTTCTTTAACGTGCCAGTAAATCTACCGACACGGGGCTGTCGTATTTGAGCACCTTCAAATACCACCGGACTGAGCCAGGATCGAACCTGCCAAGTTGGGGTTAGAAGGCCAGCGCCTTAACCGTCTGAGCCACTCAGCCCGGCATGTTAGGCCTTTATTAATTTAAGGTGGGGAACACATTGTAGCCTATTTTAATTTGCGTAATTTTTTGTTCCATATTTACCTTTACGCTCCCTCAAATAATAATGCTTTTTGTACAAGTAATGTAGCTGCGATAAGACTCGAACTCAGGTCGTCGAGATTCGCAGACAAGTACGGCGATCATCCAGCCACCGCTCCGGTTGACTGCGGTGTATCTCTCCAAGTATACAGGGTGGATGAAAACAACGTTAACCGGGTATATGAGCTTTAGAGGGTTGGTCATACTGATAATTATTGGAAAGAAATAATTTGATATCGTACACCGTTGACATGTTATCAGCTGCTTAATTTAGCCTATCAGATCACTTCGCGGGTGAATTCAAATGGGCTTTGCGTAGCAATGTTGCTAAACCAATATGCGGCTTAAAACCGGCATGAAAGCACCAGTCTAAGAATAAAACTTAGCCACAGAAGGGGTTCGAACACGGACCTCCGAGCTGACAGGATCTCCCCATAGCACGTACGCTACAGTGACACTGACTGAAACCAGCGGTGTGTTTGTATTTGGTACTGATTTCTTGGCATAGCTCTCAAGCCGATCATAAGTCAGGTGAACGTTTAGCAACAGTGCCACGCAAAGCCCATTGCAATTCACCCGCAAAGAGGTCTCATTGACTAAATTCAGCAGCTCATCAAATGGCAACGGTGCGAGATACCGAATTATTTCTTGAAATTATTTATCAGCATGACCAGCACTTAAACGCTCCTATACCCGGTTCATGTTGTTTCCCAATTAAATAAAATATTTAAGTTAATCTTAAATACACTGACTGACAGAGCAAATGCAACACCAAGGAGGAGTGGTTCGAAAGGGATGAAAGTTGGGGAAAAAACAGAGACGGCACGGACGAATAATTGATGTTTATTTCAAACCGATATGCAGGTTACACAATGCGCACGGCATCGACTCAGTAGGATGTAGGACCACCGCGAGCGGCGATGCACGCAGAAACACGTCGAGGTACAGAGTCAATAAGAGTGCGGATGGTGTCCTGAGGGATGGTTCTCCATTCTCTGTCAACCATTTGCCACAGTTAGTCGTCCGTACGAGGCTGGGGCAGAGTTCGCAAACGGCGTCCAATGAGATCCCACACGTGTTCGATTGGTGAGAGATCCGGAGAGTACGCTGGCCACGGAAGCATCTGTACACCTCGTAGAGCCCGTTGGGAGATGCGAGCAGTGTGTGGGCGGGCATTATCCTGCTGAAACAGAGCATTGGGCAGCCCCTGAAGGTTCGGGAGTGCCACCGGCCGCAGCACATGCTGCACGTAGCGGTGGGCATTTAACGTGCCTTGAATACGCACTAGAGGTGACGTGGAATCATACGCAATAGCGCCCCAAACCATGATGCCGCGTTGTCTAGCGGTAGGGCGCTCCACAGTTACTGCCGGATTTGACCTTTCTCCACGCCGACGCCACACTCGTCTGCGGTGACTGTCACTGACAGAACAGAAGCGTGACTCATCGGAGAACACGACGTTCCGCCATTCCCTCATCCAAGTCGCTCTAGCCCGGCACCATGCCAGGCGTGCACGTCTATGCTGTGGAGTCAATGGTAGTCTTCTGAGCGGACGCCAGGAGTGCAGGCCTCCTTCAACCAATCGACGGGAAATTGTTCTGGTCGATATTGGAACAGCCAGGGTGTCTTGCACATGCTGAAGAATGGCAGTTGACGTGGCGTGCGGGGCTGCCACCGCTTGGCGGCGGATGCGCCGATCCTCGCGTGCTGACGTTACTCGGGCTGCGCCTGGACCCCTCGCACGTGCCACATGTCCCTGCGCCAACCATCTTCGCCACAGGCGCTGCACCGTGGACACATCCCTATGGGTATCGGCTGCGATTTGACGAAGCGACCAACCTGCCCTTCTCAGCCCGATCACCATACCCCTCGTAAAGTCGTCTGTCTGCTGGAAATGCCTCCGTTGACGGCGGCCTGGCATTCTTAGCTATACACGTGTCCTGTGGCACACGACAACACGTTCTACAATGACTGTCGGCTGAGAAATCACGGTACGAAGTGGGCCATTCGCCAACGCCGTGTCCCATTTATCGTTCGCTACGTGCGCAGCACAGCGGCGCATTTCACATCATGAGCATACCTCAGTGACGTCAGTCTACCCTGCAATTGGCATAAAGTTCTGACCACTCTTTCTTGGTGTTGCATTTGCTCTGTCAGTCAGTGTATTCCCTGATTTAGGGCCTATAGTCAAAACGGGATTATTATCTAAAATGAAGGTGTTAAAGCTTGTTACATGTAATCCGATCATCCTGTACGGTATATGCCTTGCATTGAATCGGACATTCATCAGCGTCTTCGGTAATTATTAGGATGCGGACCAGACATGTTCAAAGAAAATTTGTTCGTCGTTTAGTGTTTATCAGCCGGCCCCGTTGTGTAGGAATAGCGTGCTTGCCTCTTACCCGGAGGCCCCGGGTCAGCTCAGGGACTTTTACCTGGACCTGAGGGCTTGTACGAGGCGCACTCAGCCTACGTCATCAGAATTGAGGAGCTATCTGACGGTGAGATAGCGGCCCCGGTCTAGAAAGCCCAGATAATCGGCCGAGAGTATCCGTCGTGCTGACCACACCACACCTCGTAATCTGCAGGCCTTCGGGCTGAGCAGCGGTCGCTTGGTAGGCCAAGGCCCTGCAAGAGCTGTAGTGCCATGGAGGGGGGGGGGGTTGGTTAGTGTTTATCACTTCCACTTGGTCCAAAGCGGATCCTGTCCCAAAAATTTGACTTCAGGTTTTTCGAAAACGAAAGCGAATTGACTTAAACCCTTCAGTACGACTTACTGTCCACTGTCGCCAAACAGGTACATCGAAGCTCGTTAAAATTGGTTGGACCGAACTCGATAGCTGCAGTCGCTTAAGTGCGGCCAGTATCCAGTAATCGGGAGATAATGGGTTCGAGCCCCACTGTCGGCAGCCCTGAAGATGGTTTTCCGTTGTTTCCAATTTTCACACCAGGCAAAAGCCGGGGCTGTAACTTAATTAAGGCCACGGCCGCTTCCTTCCAATTCCTAGGCCTTTCCTATCCCATCGTCGCCGTAATACATACCTGAGTCGGTGCGACGTAAAGCAAAAATAGCAAAAAAAAATTGGTTGGACGCAAGGTCTGGCCTCTTCTTGTATGTCCATAGCGTGTACGTAAAAAAACCTTCAAGAATAACAGTTTGTGTTAAACGGGATCAGGACAAATAAGTGAGAACAGGAACCAACCCTACCCGGTGGGAATCTCCGCGATTGTTCTGCTTTGTCACCATCTTTTTTCGTTTTTGTTTTACTTTTGAATGACGATCGGAGTTAATGAAATATACTGTATTTAGTCACAAAATCGACCTCTGTATTTTGACATTTTGTGATCTAGTCACTGAAAAGCGGGTTTTGCAATATAATTGTAATTTAAAATATCGTAGGAGCATTTTAAGTTGTGTTTAGACCACAACATCGTCCACAGGTGATTCAGGATGAAAACTGTGAATTATGGGGTTAGTTTCGTTCTTTCTTAATCCCTTCACCATCCAGGGTTAGTTTTTCCCTCAGAACCAGCGAGGGATCCCACGTCTACCGCCTCAAGGGTAGTGTCCTGGAGCGTGAGACCTTAGGTCGGAGGGATACAGCTGGGGAGGAGGACCAGTACATAGCCCAGGTGGCCCCACCACCTGTTATGCTGAACAGCGGTCTTGTGGGGGATTGGAAAACAGAAGGGATAGACAAGGAAGAGGGAAAGAAGTGGCCGTGGCCTTAAGTTAGTTACCATCCCGGCATTTGCGTTGAGAAGAAAGAGGAAACCACGGAAAACTACTTCGAGAATGGCTGAGGTGTAAATCGAACCCCCTCTACTTAGTGGACCTCCCGAGGCTGAATGTCCCCGTTCCGGCTCTCGTACCACTTTCCAAATTTCGTGGCAGAGCCGGGAATCGAACCCGGGCCTCAGGGGTTAGCAGCTAATCACACTAACCACTACACCAGAGAGGCGGATTGGGATTAGTTTCTTATTTTACACTTCCTCATCCTCTTCATCACAGCTTGTAATTAATGGCCGGCAATATTGTTACACACTGTACAAGTGGCGACTAAACTGGCTACTGCTTAGCAGCTGTAATAATGTAGTCAGTCACAATGCTATTCTTAAACTCGGCTTCTATCTACTGTATAATACGTATTCCAAGGTTGTTCCTTCATATCTTACTCTGAAATTCTCTAAACAGGCTGCTTATAAAAACGAGGCTCTCGGACAACGTTCTCTTCCATATTCATGGGATACCGAGCAATAACCGCTGCCAGTCTACAAATGAGGTTGCACCACACACCTTGCTTTCAGTATCGATTCGTCCTCCATAGAAACCCACCCACCCACCTACCTCTAAGTTCATTTACTGTTAGTGCCGAAGTACGTACTTGTACTTACGACATTCCTGATCCTGTAAATTAAAATATAAAAGTAACTGGAGAACCCGAACTGCTCCACAGCGTTCATTATAAATAGGTAGGATAAAGGGTCGTGATATAAAATTGTTGCCGGGCTGAGTGGCTCAGACGGTTAAGGCGCTGGCCTTCTAACCGTAACTTGGCAGGTTCGATCCTGGCTCAGTCCGGTGGTATTTAAAGGTGCTCAAATACGACAGCCTCGTGTCGGTAGATTTACTGGCACGTAAAAGAACTCCTGCGGGACTAAATTCCGGCACCTCGGCGTCTCCGAAGACCGTAAAAGTAGTTAGTGGGACGTAAAGAAAATAACATTATTATTATTATATAAAATTGCTCCATGCGCTGCCCGGACACTTTTGTGAACGTTTACTTTCAGGATTTATATTAACTGGTTAATTTTGTGTCAAGCGGATTATTATTATTATTATTATTATTATTATTATTATTATTATTATTATTATTATTATTATTATTATTATTATTATTATTATTATTTTCCTATTTGCTTTACGTCGCGCCGACACAGATAGGTCTTATGGCGACGATGGGATGGGAAAGGCCTAGGAATGGGAAAGAAGCGGCCGTGGCCTTAATTAAGGAACAGCCACAGCATTTGCCTGGTGTGAAAATGGGAAACCACGGAAAACTATCATCAGGGCTGCCGACAGTGGGATTCTAAGCCACTATCTCCCGGTTGCGAGCTCACAGCTGTGCGCCCCTAACCGTACGGCAAACTCGCCCGGTATTATTATTATTATTATTATTATTATTATTATTATTATTATTATTATTATTATTATTATTATTATTATTTTACGAATTATTGTGTAGCTTTAAAGTTATTATTGTGTATGAATATTGAATTTTAACGGCCGCATTGTATTCGAAATCGACTTTTAACCTATCAGGTCGTCTTACGTACATACAGGACAAAAATGACCAACCGGACACCAGTGGAATCCGAACTTGCAAACTCCCGATTTCGCGTAATATGTGCTTAATATCATCTGCAGTATCACTATTCATCTCAGCGATCACGAAAACTGTGGATTCTGCGCTAATATAGGTCTTTCTTTGATTATTTTCACACGTTACACCCTCCCCACTCCACCCCTGTGGGTGCTCGGTGTGCCTTACTCCCACGGAATTTTTCTCTAGATAGTACTAAGTCATATGCCTACCAATTTGGTTGAAGTTGCAGGTTTGCTTATAGTCACGGTCATTTTTAATCATTTAGCTTCACCGATATCTTTTCGTAAAGATATTGCTCCTGAACTGTATGCAACCCGCTAGGTTAAGTATGTATTTCTGGCTAGGGTAAGCCTTCGCCTGCTATTATTGGAGTGATCATTTAATGGATTTTATGACTGAACTTCGAGAACTATCAATGCCTAATTATTCACCGGCAGGTACTTCCGGAGAGAATACAACACAAATGAAGCAAATAAATCCAGTAGAATTTACGGACGGAATGGCCAAAGCTGTTTCTAGGAACATTGTTAAATATATAGATGTCATTGGCTTTATGTCCCACTATATATTTTCAATTTGCACAGATTTGCCGGAAACTTGTCCCCCTGGATTTCTTTTACATGTCGGCAATTCTACAGAATCTAGGCTGACATAATGTGAGCATCTTCGTATGCTACCGGTGTGAGCTGGAATCCAACCCGCCAACTTGAGCTCAGAAGACCAGCGCTCTATCGTCTGAATCATTCACACGGGAAGATAAGTTTTGTACTGACCGTCAAAGTGAAGTTCCCCCAAATACCGCTACCTTTTTAAAGGAGTAAACAGCCTCTTCATCGTGTTAACTAAGGGAATTATTCCTTACTCGTTGAAATAGTGATTACTGTAAATCCCATTCTTAATCACCGGAAAACGGTTTAGATTATTCTCAGCTTTACAGTCACATGTTCATAGCAATAAATACTTTTCTTTGCATTCTTTCTCCTTTCACTCCTTCGTTGAAGCGAATTCGTACATCAATGATCACAGACCTATTACGGACCAGAATAATTCTATTTTTATCATGTCTCCTACAAGTTGAAAAGGTAACCTTTAACAGGTCACGCTAAAGTATTTGGGCTCTATACTCTGTTAGGAAATTGTAAATTGGCTTCTAAGAAGGTACATGACCCTGTAATTTACTCACAAAGTTAATTTTTTATTACAATTTGTTTTACGTCGCGTCGACACAGACAGGCTTTATGACGATGGGATACGAAAGTGCGAGGAGTGGGAGGGAAGCAGCCATGGCCTTCTTTAAAGTACAGCCCCAGCATTTGCCTGTATGAATATAGGAAATCACGGAAAATAATCTTCAGAGTTGCCGACAGCGGAGTTCGAACTTACAAGTAACAAACAACTTGTTCGACACTGGGATTTCATTAGGGTTGCTTGGGTAGCTGGCTAAGGTGGTGAGCTTCTCAGAAAGAAATGATTTTTGTCCAGAGAGATATTTAAAGCCGATTTCGAGCGTTAATTTTGGAATGGGATGGTTTCTGCGTGGCGCGTGGAAGACTGGCCGCTAGCACTACTGCTGCAACGCTCAGCGAGCGAAATGTGGGCGCGATGTCGAATGGAGCTTCCTAACGAGACTACGCAAACCAAGAAAACTCGGAAGAATAATGTCGGCACCTGTGTAGCCTATATATATTGAACCCTACCAGGTTCCGATCCCAGAGCCCGGAGTTACGGCGGATTTAGTGCCCGCACTGTATTCCCTAGGCCGCGAACCATTAGCCCTCAGTGGAAACTGGCACAGTTTCTCAAGCGAGCAAACTAAGGGAGCAGAGACTAACTCCCTAATACTAGAGAGAGAACGACAAACCCAGGAGGCGATAGAGAGCTTTTCAAATTCTTGAAACGCGCAAGCATCTGTTTGGGGAAGCCCGAGTGCCACCTTCAAAACAGTGAATTCAGTCACCTCCAGGGTAATAAATTTTAGCTAAATGCGTGATATTTCGCTTATTAAGGTCAATTAATTCCGTCTCTGTGGTGTAGGGGTTAGTGTGATTAGCTGCCACCCCCTGAGGCCCGGGTTCGATTCGCGACTCTGCCACGAAATTTGAAAAGTGGTAAGAGGGCTGGAACGGGGTCCACTCAGCCTCGGGTGGTCAACTGAGTAGAGGTGGGTTCAATTCTCACCTCAGCCATCCTGGAAGTGGTTTTCCGTGATTTCCCACTTCTCTTCCAGACAAATGCCGGGTGAAACCCCACATAAGGCTACGGCCGCTTCCTTCCCTCTTCCTTGTCTATCCCTTCCAATCTTCCCCCCCCCCCCCCCGCCCGCAAGGCCCCTGTTCAGCATACCAGGTGAGGCTGCCTGGGCGCGGTACTGATCATCCTCCCAAGTTGTATCCCCGACCCAGAGTCTGAAGCTCCAGGACACTGCCCTTTAGGCAGTAGAGGTGGGATCCCTCCTCGAGTCCGAGGGAAAACCGACCCTGGAGGGTAAACAGATTAAGAAGAAAAAGAAGAAGAAGAAGGTGGATTAAATGGAATTTTGACTCATGCTATAGTAAATGATAAACCAAACCAAACCCCATGGTGTAACAGCACCGAAGGGCCATGGCCTACCAAGTGACTGTTGCTCAGCCCAAAGGCCTGCAGATCACGAGGTGTCTTTCGGCCGATATTCTTGGCTTTCTAGACCGGGGCTACCATCACACCGTCAGATAGTTCCTCAATTGTAATCACGTAGGGTGGGTAGATCTCGAAGCAGCCCTCAATCCAGGAAAAATCCCTGACCTGGCTGGGAATGGAACCCGGGGCCTCCGAGTAAAAGGCAGGCACGCTAACCCCTACACCACGAGGCCGGCTTATATATAGTGATATCCTATTATAATGTGTGGTAGTTAAGTAATTTATAATATACATGAGAATCGTTATGAACCCTTGGGCAAGTGTTTTTGTCATCACCAAGCCCCACTACCAATATTTACTCACAAACAATCAGGCCAAAATTACAAACCAGATCAGTTTACAATAGCATTACTCCCACCGAATACATGTCATTCGCCCCCAGTGACCATCGCTCCCAGCTTAAAATGTGTGACAATCGCCCCCAGTCCATTAGCTGTTTACAACTGAACGTGACTCAGTCACTGTGCGGCTCTCTCCCGGTAAATTCCACAGGATTATCTCTTTCAGTATAATAATTGCACTTGCCTGCTGGCCTTACTTCCTCTCATTTTTGCTCCGAGTGTCATAGTGTTCTGGTCAAATTTATTTAGCGCATTCTAGTTGTGCTGGCCTGCCTGCTGTCCTTTCTTGATGGTTACAGTACTTTTGCGTCCATCTCTTGGCACAGGCCAGAGCAAAGTGTAGCTTCCACTGAAGTCCCAGTTTCCTCCATGGCTGTGACAATATGGAAGCTGCTGGGGTATGGGTGGTGCTGATTAATGATATTCAGAGCACAACCAGTGTGTCTGAGTGTCATGAAAGGTGTTGCTCATAGGGTTAGTTGTGCTACAATAGCACTGTCTGGCCCAGTGAGGAAAGCAATGGCAAACTACCTCACTCCTCATCTTGCCTAGTACGCCTCATTTTGGTACTGCCATTGGTTTTTGTGGTTTCCCTATCACTGCATAGCCTTTGGTGATGCTATTTGAGGATCCAACCAGCCTCTGGGCTGATGACTTAACAGACAGACAGTTGTGCTGGATATGGAAGTTTCAACGAACAGTCACGGGAATGCGTGCACCCGCTACCAAGGTTACTCGTACAATGTTAAAAGGACAAAAGATGATGAAACTGTAATTTGGTGCTGTACAAAGAACAGATCGGCACGTTGCCGAGAATAAATCAAGAGCGAAAGTGGTGAAGTGCTGTGTTCAAGCGAGCATCAATGTAGACCTCCTGATGAAGCTCGCTTAGAAGTATTAAAAGCTCTCAATCAGGCAAAAAAGAGTCCGACTCGTTGGCTGAATGGTCAGCGTACTGGCCTTCGGTTCAGAGGGTCCCGCGTTCGATTCCCGGCCGGGTCGGGGATTTTTATCGCTTCTGATTAATTCTTCTGGCTCGGGGACTGGATGTTTGTGTCCGTTCCAACACTCTCCTCTTCATATTCAGACAACACACTACACTACCAACCACCACAGAAACACGCAATAGTGATCACATCCCTCCATATAGGGTTGGCGTCAGGAAGGGCATCCGTCCGTAAAACAGGGCCAAATCCACATGTGCGACGCAGTTCGCACCCGCGACCCCACAGGTGTGGGAAAAGCGGTAGGAAAAGAAGAAGAAAGAAGAAGAATCAGGCAAAGAAGAGAGCACGCGAGGAGGACACGCCAGTTTCTAAAATATAATGTGAACAAATGGGTAATCTCTAAAACAATACCAGCACAGCAAGTTACGAAGAGGGATATCGTCACAGAGCCA
Source organism: Anabrus simplex (assembly GCF_040414725.1). Classification (NCBI taxonomy): domain Eukaryota; kingdom Metazoa; phylum Arthropoda; class Insecta; order Orthoptera; family Tettigoniidae; genus Anabrus; species Anabrus simplex. Next base: position 298,971,934 of record NC_090267.1, read on the forward strand.
AATCGCAAGGTAATCAACAAGAACCGGAATCGTCTGAAGAAGTCGTCCTGAAGTGGAATTGCTTACCATGACAGATGGGAGCAGTTTTCTTTTGAAATACGACAGCACTGGCGAGCGACGTATTATTTTTAGTGGAACTTTAGAAAAAGAAGCTTTGAGAAGTAAGCAAGATTTTTTAATTGATGGAACATTTAAGAGTTGCAGTAAACAATTTTCGCAGATTTATAGCATTCATGTATACTTTGGAAGCTCAAGAAACGAAACATATATATACTGTTGTATTTGCTCTCTTGCTAAACAAAAGAAAAGAAACATATATTCGGCTTTTTTGCCTTCTTATTGAGGCCATACCACAGTGGAATCCAGCGAGAGTGACGGTCGATTTTGAATCGGCAGCAATTTCGTCCATTAAAGTTGTATTTCCAGCAGTAGAGGTAAAAGGATGCTACTTCCACATGAAAAAGTGTATCTGGAAAAAAGTTCAAGATTTGAGACTTGCTTATGGGTATATGAAGTACGAAGAAGTGTGAATGATCATCTGCATGTGTGCTTCCTTAACGTTTCTTCGACCTAAGGATGTTTCCGATGGCTGGTTGGAAATACACTCCAGAGTACCTGACAATAAAAAAAAATTCTGCATTTTTGGAATATTTCTTAGAAAGGTGGATGGAGAATGAAGAAGTTTCAGGCGAGATTTTGGAGTTGTTACGGCAGGCGTCATCGTACCACTAACTCCGTCGAGGGATGGCACAACAAAATTATTGCCGAACTTTTAAGACCAAATCCTCGACTCAAAGACCTCATCAAATGTTTAAAGAAAGCAGAGAGCTCTGCATGTGCGCTGATAAGGGCCCAGCTCAATATGGAAGGTAATCGAAGAAAGACCGCTTACATCGCTCTAGATGACAGACTGCAAAGAACAGTTTAAAAATATGAGGAAAGTGGTGATATTGTCGCTTGTCTGAAAACAATTTACCATCTACGAAAACTTTGAAGAGTTGCTATGAAATCCAGAAGGTTCAACACCCACGTTATCCTCTGCCAGTCGTAAGAGGCGACTGAAGGGGGCCCCAGGGGGTCTGGAGCGAGTAAATATGTAAATAGTGTTAATAGAATCAGGGAGAAATGTAAATACAGTAAATGCCCATGCTTAAAACTTGACGGAGTTTAATTTAACTGTCGAAGACAATAGCTGATTTTAAACACGCCTATATACATGAGATATTGTGTGTAGCCAGTCGAAAGTATGGATAAAGTGTGATGGGAGTCAGTTAGTCATTCTAAACACAACTGATGGTCACGCACAGTCAGTGTAAGAATTTGCCCCTACGTAGCTCTCCTCTCCCTGTGGGTGGGCGCGTAGAATAACACCCACGTTATCCCCTGCCAGTCGTAAGAGGCGACTAAAGGGGGCCCCAGGGGGTCTGAACTTGGGAGCGTGGGATGACGACCAAGGGTCTCTTAACTGAGTCCTGGCATTGCTTCCATTTACTTGTGCAAGGCTCCTCACTTTCATCTACCCTATCCGACCTGACTCGGTAAACTCTTGTTCTTTTCTGACCCGAAAGCTGTTATGTTGCGAAGGCCAAGGGGTTTTTATTTTTCACACCCTACGTGGCCCTTGTCTTTCTTTTTTTTTCTCTGATTAGTGCCTAGTTGTACTTCCTGTTAGCAATAATCACCATCACCACCACTAACACCGTAGCTGGCCTGCAGAACACCGCTGGATTTAAATAGTAAAGCGAGGTGGTGGGGGAAAACCCTCAGGAATACTCTTTAATGAGAACGGCCCCTTCTGTTCCAAGGTGAACAGCTAGACCGGACTGTGAGCGATTGTCACACATTTTACGCTGGGAGCGATTGACACTGGGGGCGATTGGCAGGACACCCTCCCGCTCTAACTGGAAACTTCTTTCCGATCTGTTATCTGACATACTATTTGTCATTAAAACCTTAGTTACCGGCAATGGAGACATAGAAATCATCTGGTAGCCATTGAAGAATTTTTTTTCTAGTGCATCGCCGAAGTGATCCCTAAGATCACCATTAAAAATATAATAAAATAAAAACATGGATTTCGAAGGAAATTATATTCAACATAAGAAGAAATCGGCTCTATAATAAGTGGATACAGAACTCAAGCAATCGCGGATGGCAAAAATATAGGCTGGCTAGAAATAATACCAAATCTGCAATCCGTGAAGACAACAGTACGTGTATGGACAAACTAAGCTTCAGTTCGAAGGAAATGTGGGCATTTATTAGGAGCACGGTTGGCAACAGCGTGCTACAGAACTGTAAATACAACGGATTTCCCTTTCCAAACCGCAAGACATAGCTAACTCATTAAACCGTAAATTGACAAAAATACTTCTCTCCACCTGGTACCATTAAACGCATGTTCCTTAAAAGGAGAGCATCCCCCTGTCTTTCCCTTAGCCCAGACGTCATCATGCAGTTGCTCTAGGGAGCCGGTTTACTTGCTCCGCTCGGGACGGCTGTCAATCACGTAACAAGAGAGCAGCGGACAACCGGATTGCATACCGTGGCAGTACTGTACTTGCCGCTCGGAAATGTTACAATATGAACAGCAATGAAATGCATACCAGTACATAAATAAATCATTTCTGAGGAATTATCAAACATTATAATATAAATAGAGTTGAGTAGGGTAATATGAAATGTACTTACATCCTCAAATATGTTGTTTCTAATTTTTCTAGCCCTTTCAGTCACGAATTTTTTCTAATTGGCCAAAAATTCTAAAATTTTGTACACTTGCTAAATGAAACCTTTGATTAATTATATCTGAGCTTGCAACACCTAGGTCGAGCAGTTTTCGAGATTTTTAATGTGCATTGTAATGTACATTGTGACTCGAAGGTTGCAGAGTACAAGACACAGTTAATATTATTTATACAGTTTTATTCAATCTACCCAGGTAAATAGTATGTAAATTAGTCCTAAAATAAGTTCCAAAACAATATAACAAAGATTCTAAATAAGAATATACCAAAATAATATTGCTAAAAAATCTACCACAAAAGAAAAAAGAAAGAAAATTTCTGGAAAATGGCTAAGAAGTAACACAAAAGTTTGGTATTGGCAATTCAGCGCCTGGGACTGCCTTCTAGTTTACTGGAGACACTAGTAAATAGCACAGGAACAGTGCCTGAAGAATGAAAAACTTTCTTCCTCTACAGATTTATGGAGTATGACAACTCTGGAAGCAATTGTGTTCCCTCTTTATGCAAAGATGAACTTAACATTTTAGGCACAAGAAGTGCGTTCTGTTGTTGCATTCTGAAGCCTTGCATCTTGATGCAATTTTTTTGTCATCGAACCCTGGCATGTGGTTAATTTGATCCAAACGTACTGAACCCATAATTCTACGGTGAGAAAATTTTTCATTTTTCTCAAATATTTATTTGGTATTCAGAAACTACTGTATGTTTGAGGGCAGCCATTTTGCGCTCCCAAGAGCCCGATGTTGCGTGGGGAAGTTCTTCCTTACGGCGAGCTCGTGGATTGCCCGGACACCTCGGCGGGGCTCGAGTGCCCGACAATTCTTTAAATTAATGGAATTCTGCACAACGAGGGATTTTGACAATGTAGTAAATAATGAAATAAATAAGCAAAATTATTCATACACCCTCTGTGAAGGTAGAGACACCAGGGAAAATTTTAAGTGCAGTTAAGCCCAAGTGCATGGTAGCGTGAGACCAGCGAACTAGCTACACGTGCCAAGGTCATGGAAGGAAGAAAACGCGCGAAACGCACGGGCAGAAACAATTTATTTCTCCTGTTGTGAGTGAAGGAAAATTATAAAATTAACATCGAACATAAGTGCAAGTCTGTCCGGAGTTCTGGGACAAATCTTATCAAAATTGGTCTATTAGAAGCAAATTTGGCAGATTACACCACCAAGCCTCATAGAGGGGATAGCGTCCTTCTGGAAATTATAAAAGAAACCCTCCACCGTAGATTTTGCAGTGTCGATCTGGAACTTGAAGCCGCGGGAGCTTGTGCCCGTCGTCATTAGAAATTCGCGCCAGATTGACCGACAATAATTTAATACATGTTCGTGGCTAAGGTCCATATATTTAGTTAAGAAGAAAAGTGATTGGAGAAGCTGTGAACGTTTGCAGACGAACTGGGAAGGTGTAGGCTGGTTGAAAAATACACAGCAGATTTTATTTTTATCATTTCCTGTACTCTTGTAAGTGAAGAAGGTCTGGGGGAAGCGATTCAAAATAGTTCTACTCCCTTATCGGCCGAACACCTGTTCTTGTTGAAACAACGGGGAGAGAAACCACTCTGGGAGACGCATCAGACAGTTATAGCCGACTGCAGAACGAGGGAAGTTCGTGGTGCAAGTTACAGAGAAGGTGCATTGTTTATATGGTAATTTTAATCTCGTGTGTGTGAAGGGTAGTGTTTGGATGAGTGAGTTTTTGAAAATGAAAATGTTATCTGTGAAAATGAGTGGCTAAGTACGAGGTTGCTGGAGATGATGTAATCAGAATGCTGAGAATGTCACCAATGTGCAGGTCTGTCTATTTTATATTATGTAGTTAGTTAGTTAGTTACTGTCTGTCCTAACCAAATTTTCCAGATGATTGTCGGGTGATATGCGTAATTATCAGGCGAAAGGCGTTGTAAATTTTGGTCAGCGTGTGAAAATTTCAGTGTGTAAAGTTCATGTCAAGAACGGTAAAATGCGACGCTTAAAATTTTGTGTTGAGATGAGATATCATTCAAAGTGCGGATTTGTGAACGTTATAAGTGTAAGTTTGTCGTGGCGAATATCGTAATTTCAGGTGTCAGTTGCATTCAGAAACGTTGGTCAATAATAATAATAATAATAATAATAATAATAATAATAATAATAATAATAATAATGATAATGTTTACCGCGGGATAAGGAAATTCCTCTCTGTTAAATTACATATAACCAGTTGTTTTTACAAGGATCGTAAGCATATTTAGATAATGTCAAAAAAAATTGTTAGAATCACAGTCATTAATGGGAAGGAAATTTTGAGACATCGTGTATACTTGAATTGCGAAAGGTCGATGTGTGCTCTTGGATTCTTGAGGTCCGAAAGTCTTAAGAATAGTAAAGTAAGACATGTGTTTAATAATGGTTGTCGTTTTCACCAGGGGATCGATGTATGAAAAAGGATCTTGAAGGAAAAGGAATTGAGAGCGATGAATTGATATGTATGTGGAGACGAGATGGATGGAAGTAATACCGCTGGAAAGCGAGGAGAAAGAGTGTTGAGACAAGCTGTATTTTTGTAGAGGAAGTATTTAGGAACAGGCTGTGTGAGGCAGGCTGTATTGTTTTCCGCAATCAATCCGAATTTGAGATGACTATGATGTGAAGCATTGTGAAATTTATAGAAAGATTCCAAGTGAAAACGACTCTTGAAAAATGTTAAAGGCTGGGTAATACACATCCAGTGATCTATGTTACGTAAAGCCCGCATGGATGATAAGAGAATGAACGATCTCCAGGATCAAAGAGTACTTTGGACACACGGTTGGGTTATATTTAATTTGTTCATTGGAGAGGTCATGGATAAGATGGTTGGAATTGATGATAGGCGATCTGAGAATTTCGAATGCGATGGTGATGATTATTATTTTGAAGGCATCCACTAAAAGGGTACACGTGTGTTGGGAATTTTCATTTGCTTCCCTAACGCGTCAGTGCACAGGCTGAGATTGTGTTCGAGGTGGAGAACCGATCGTCACGTCTATTTATTTTTGAGTTCACATATTATAATGAGGTAGACACTTACTGTATTTTTCGAGAGGTAGACACTTGCTGTATTTCGACTTGCGTTCATTTGATAATAGAGACGTGGGTTCCGTCGTGCGTATTTGTTTGACGAAATCTAGTGTTAAATATCAGAGTTGTTTGAGAGTTGCATTTCGCCTGATATGCTAAGGGAGACGTAGTACGACCCACTTTGACGCCCGACGATAGATTTAGGACGTCACGTGTTTATTCTTGGAGTCATTGATGATGAGACGTCCTAGGTCACGCCCGACGATAGGATTTGGAAGGCATCATGTATATACTGATTAGGTTTAGGGTGTACAGATTTCAAGTGAGCCCGACGATAGGTCTGGGATGGTAGCTGTACACACTCAAGTCTCGGTTAAGATGTTCGTTGTTCTTTTGTTTCTTTTTGTGAAGTGGCCTGGAGGAAGGTAGCCGTTACAGTACGATATGATTTATTGTAGAGGGTCTGTGCGAAGCTCTCATTGAGATAACGGGACTGCTATCAGACGAGTTGAGGGCTGTCCAAGTGTGGGACATCGACCCGATCTAGATTAAATATTTTTACTGTGTTTCTTCGTGCGTGTTAAGCTGTATGACCTCGAGATGTTAATTTATTTTTACGGACTTTATTGTTTCCTCGTCTTGACGTCCGTTTTCATTGATAGTGTGCATATTGACACTCAGTGTTTTAGAATGAGACTTGAGTTGCGAATGCGGTTTCGATTCGTCAGCCAGTAATTTATATTATTTTCATCTTGTCGTATTTTCATTCTTATTCATGGTTAGAGTAAGTAAGTAATCACTTTACCAGTAGTGTGTTGGGACAGACAGTAAATAGAGAGATCTGTACTGGTAGCATTGTTGTCAAGGGAAAGAATTCCTTAAAATTGTAGTAAATTTTAGCGTGGACTGGTAAATTTATTAAGCATAATAAACCCATTTCTAACCTGAAAATCGGTTCAATAATAATATTTTCAAGTGACTTTTCACTTTTGATTAACTTCAGTGTTTGGCATTTCTTCTAAATGCATGATTAGTAAGTGTTTCCTGCATTTCGCAGTTTTGTTCCTTTAGAACGACTTAACGTAAGATCCTCCCGGATCATGTTGTTGTTGGTTCCTTCCGAACAGCTGTTTGGGGTGATGCACGTTTAGCATCGGGATTACCTTATCACTTAAGGGTGTCATGAATGACAAATACATGGTGGAATTTTATTTCAATTGTGAATGATGCCATTAACGTGTAGTGAACACCATGCTTTCCCATAATATTTCGCAACCTATCCAAAGCAACTGATAGTCAGTTTGGTTCGATTAAGGGTCCATTCGGCGGATGTTCCGTATCCATGAAGGGTATTTGACTGGTGGATAACCTTAATTAAGAGAAAATCAGGCGTTCTAATTGTTGAAAGTCAGATTTTCCACGGATCGTGTGGATTAACTCTCAGTTCTCGTTTGGAAAATAGGCGCCCGGTTTTCAGGTCTTCCCTTTTTCAGTTTTTCAGTTTCGCTGTCCACTAACATATTAGCTTCTCTGAAGCAACTCTTCGACATTGGAAGAAACGAAGTGACGTTATGTAATGTGACTGTGTTTGGAACTTTTCAAAAATCAAATATTAAATTTTGTATATTTTTGTGGCAAGAATGCATATTAAATTAACGATGTTATCGTGCTCTTTCAGTTTAAATAAAGTTAGTAAGCACATTTTTGCTCCTCATTTCAAGTAGTTAGGCTCTCTTCTGAACCCCATCGTTTGGTCAAGATCGTGACCGAATTTATTCCCGCAACGACCCAAGATTTAAGAGTTCTAAATTGTCCTACCGTAGCAGCCGTGGCCGACCAACGATGGAATGGTAAGTTCAAGGGTTCAGTACTTCGTTGATTTGATGCTGTTCAGTTTGCTTGTGTCTCTTCACTTCTGGTGCATCACATCTGGTACATCACATTCAGCATTGGCACTTGGACGGCATCTCTTTTTAGGCCACACTTTTTGAGAGAGGATCAAAGATTCACTGATGTGTTGCCTGAAGTGAACCTGGTCCAGAAAGTTCTTTCCTGGTACACTAAGTACTTTGGTATCCCTTTTATATTCCAGCCAGCTGCTGGTGCAAGCCAACCTTTGAGGCACAATGTACATTAGAATGCACATCCCACTTTATAAAAATCTCAGACTGAAACAAACTAATAATCTGCAGTTTATTTTACATTTCCTAGCATATTAATCTATTTTCTTTAGAATATAATGTTGTACGAACTTCAATCCTCACGTATTATAGCAGAAATTTGCCTTCATTAACACACTGTTTGCTGAAGTCATAAACAGCAAGTACGCAGCGGAGCAATTCCTGGTATTTTGCCGGTAAAACTGCCAGATGTCGGGCCAAGTTACTCAGTCGTGACACGGAAGATGTACATCTCAATGCACATTGTGACTCAACGGTCGCACTGCATCAAATATTTCCTAAACGGATACCGTAATATCGATGTGCATTATAATGTACATGGTGACCGAACGGGCTAGTAACGCTATCCTTTCCCGGCCTTCATATTTATCATACTTGTTGGCGTGGCACAAGGAGCAACGGCGCCGCAGATTACATTTTTAATGTGATTCAATATTTTATTACATATTAAAAACACTACTGTCACCTCACATGAGTTCACTCGTATCATGTCGCAATTTAACCTGTCCAGAGAGATGCGCTATACCTTTACGCCACTGGCCTGCAGTACGTAGTATGTCGTGCTCTTCCCCAACTTCTTCCCCTACTTGCTCACTAAGCTGCTCTCGTTCCTCAAGAGCGGGGAGCAAACTGGCTCCGAAGGCATTTCGCTCTCGATTGACGATCGCTGCCTTAGCCAGCCTATACTTCTCAGAACAGGAAGTTCGAGATTGTTTGCCGAAAACTCGCCCCCATGCTGCGACTGGTCCAGACTTGATACCTGCTCGGATTCTCCACTACTGTGTAAACGCGCTAGCACCCTCATTGTGTGCCCTGTACAAACTGCCCCGGAACTCTGCCACAGAAATGGAAACCTGCTAACGGTGTTCCTGTGTTCAAAGATGGGGATAAGGAAGACATGGTAAACTATCGCCCTATTTCACTAAGTCTAGCATCTGTAAATGTATGGAGCGCCTGCTTGCTAAGAACTTACTGGAATTTCTGAGTGAACGAAACCTGTTAAATCGAAGCCACCATGGATTCGTTCCGGGTAAATCTTGTACAACTATTTTTTTTAAATGTGGTTGATATTGGCAGAACTCTTTAGAACAGACTAACATTTCCCGTGTAGATTACGTTGCTCCGGCCTTGAGGAAGACTTTCTGGCTGAGTTCCTCATCAAATAATGTTCTTATAACTTTGCAAATATAGCATCGAAGGCACATTGATAATGTGGTTGAAGTCATTCATGGTGGATCAAACGCAGTGTGTCGTGTTCGACGGGGCCATGCTACCGAACATAGTGGTAACCTCGGAGGTATCACAAAGGTTCGATGACTGGGCCTTCGTTGTAGATGTCTTTTACCGTCGACTTTTCGAGGGCATGCGACGTCCACCAACGCGCAGTATGTAGACAACTCCATAATTTACAGAGCCACAATAAATTACGAGGGCCTTAAATCACTTCTAACAGATCTGGACAGTGTGGCAATATGGTGCGATGAAAATAAAGATCTTGAATGTGAACATATGTAAATAAATAAGATTAACTAGAGCCAGACAGCCTTCTACACATAACCTTCTACCGTGCGGCAAAATTAATCCCTTGGACAATTTCTTCTTAATGCTAGGAATACACATTTCCAGCAACCTAAAGTGGAATGTACACGTAGAAGAAACTACGTGTAAAGCCTTTAGGATACAATTCTTCTGTCGTAATATTCAAGAGTCTAGAAACCGTGCACTCCGAGCGGTGCATATTTTAATGATATGACCCACTCTCCATTAGGGCCTTCCTACCTAACACCCCATCGGTGGAGAAAAGCGCAGTCCAACAACGAGCAGAGCGACTCATTTACAGACAAAGTAATAAAGTTGCAATTGAACCATTAACATCTATTAACGTTGTGTGCAACCGAATAGACCAAATTATTCTTCGAAAATCTCTGTCTGGCACCGTTAAACTATCCTTTCACGGCTTTCACCTATCATATCGCTGAATTCACAGAGCACAAGGTCTCTCTCTTTCCCCCTTATGCTAAAACAGCATCATACCAATCTGGGTTTTACAATCGCTCTGTTCAAATCTGGAATAACCTTCCTCGTGTAATAAAGGGCCGTGATCTAATAACATACACAGATTTTATTATGTTCAGTAACTCGTATTTAATCAACGGAGATGGGGAAACTTCTGGATATGTTTGGTTCCTCATTTTCCATCTGCCATCTGCAACAATTTTTAGAAAATATATAATCATTCTCTCCAAGATGTTTGAGGGTACTTCAGATGGCTCCAAGTTGTTCAAAAGCCTTATCGTACAGTTAACAGCCTCATCCGTATTACCTGCCGCGTCGATAGACTTGTTAATTCGTAGAACACCGGGTAATTCTTGTAAAAGCTGTTTGTTGATGACGATGACAGGTTTATTTGTTGGAACAAGAAACAATTGCCCTTTGACAGAGCCATGCGTGATTGGTGAAATGCTGTGCCTATGTATGTTAAAAATTTCAGGTCATTTGCGTGCCGTAGATTTGGCTGGGCACCGCACACATTCACACAGACAAACACTTCCGGATATCACGGACTGAACGAAAATGGCACCTTGTTTATTTTTACCTATCTTATGCATTATATCGTGGGCTTGCTGGAGAAACTCACTGTTATGATTGACTTATTGTGGGAAAATGGAGTTTTAGTTTGGGGAAAATGTACGGTTCAGTTTGTGGCGTTTTAACTATAAAGTAAGTGTAAATTATTTGAGGCTCTTTGGGATGTCTCATTTAATTCATATTTACTTTCATTTATGACCGATTATTTTTTTACTTTGTTAATTATAGAGTTGTGCTGACTTAGTTTTCACTAGTGGATGACATAGCAACAATGTCAGGGAATTCTGAATTAATGAGCTTTACCGATGGTAGTTATATAGATCAATGGTTCCCTTTATGTCATAGTAAAACCACAATTACTCAAAACGAGTGGTATAAAGATAAAAGACCACTGAACAAAGAAAACACAAATATTCTGCCTTCCCAAATAAGGCTTTATAAATTTTCATCAGTGAAGACAGCAACATAAATCAAAAAGTATAATTTTAAACGACTTACTGATATACTGATATAATGTAATGCTATGAAGGGATTACAGCTATCTAGTGAGTAAATAATAGAAAATATTTATAACATTCATTGCACAGTCTTAATGCTCTGTTTAGTGATCGTCATTTTCATTTTCAGAATCGAAACTTGCAGGTTCTGAAGGTATATCAATAGTCTTGCAGTCTGGGAACGAACTGTATCAAGCATGATAAACTGTTGGAAAAGTATTATTTTGACAACGCAATAACAAGTCATTTTTCTTTTCTTTATTGACTGGAAGCTGTCTCTTGCGAAGTTTCTGCGAAGTGAATCCTTGTTGCTTCCTTACATTTTACTCGCATCCAGTTCTTGATGATCCCGTAAAATATTAATAATAATAATGAAATGGCGTATGGCTTGCAGCGCCGGGAGTGTCCGAGAACAAGTTCGGCGACCTGCCCGTCATGATGAGACGAAATGATGATGAAGACGACACACACACCCAGCCCCCGTGCCAGCTAAATTAACCAATGATGGTTAAAATTCCCGACCCTGCCGGGAATCGAACCTGGGACCCTTGTGAACAAAGGCCAGCACGCTAACCATTTAGCCATGGAACAGGACTAAATTAAACTAGAGTCCTCATCCAGAGGTGGTGCAGCTCTTTTCAGGCACACCCCATTTGGTGGTGAGCTGCATGCACCATTTCATCCACATACTAGCCCTCCTTCAATACTTAAATTCCTGGCAGTAACGGGAATCAGACTTGGGCCCTCGGGGACGGCAGCTAATAACACTAACCGTTACGTTACGGAGGCGGACACAATGACAAAGATAATAATACACAGTTCCCAAAATTAGGTGAACATGTGTTGTAACGTCTGGTATGTGAACGTTAATTTGTTAGACGGGGATCCAATGTTCGTATAGCATACCTTGAGACCTTAGCTATTCAGGGTATGTCAAATCGAAGTAATACTCCATCTGTAGGCGTAGCCATGAATTAAACTGTCAGGTGACCCCTTAAAACAAAATGAATAGTGGTGCGTCCGTGTGTCGTTGTGAGGTACGCAGACTCCTGCGGTCATTTGAGCACGTTGTACGTAAACCAGCACATCCCGTGAGACATAATAAAGAGTTTCAAGTCGCAAGGGCCGTCACTCTGATCTATGAAGGATGGACTTTTCGTCATGTTGATGTGGATCCCAATGTCTCTCCGTCAGTTATTCAGCGCTTGTGGAATCGCTACAATGAGACAGGCCAATTCACAAGGAGCGTTGGACAAGGTCGTGGACGCATGACAACCCCACAGGATGACCGATATCTGACCATCTGTGCGTTGCGGGGTCGTTCAGCAACTACTAGAGTTACTGCAACAAGACCTCGGGAGGGTCACAGGCGTCACGGTGTCTGGACAGACAGTAAGGAACAGGTTAAGAAAAGTGTCCTTACGACCCAGGCGTCCTGTTCGAGTCCCCCGTTTTACGCAACAATATCACGCAGCTCGCCTTCTTTTTGCCCGTACCCACGTCAACTGGCAACTTCGCCAATGGAGAACTGTGTTGTTCATAGATGAGTCCAGATTTCCCCTGATACAGCGTGATGGACATCAGCGTGTATGGAGACGCCGTAGTGAGCAGTACGTGCCAAATGTTGTCCAGGAAGGCAACCGATCCGGGCAAGGATCTGTGATGGCGTGGGGTGCATCAGTATTGATGGCCGTACGGATCTTGCCGTCATCCGTGGTAATCTTACCGCTGCCAGGTACATCGAGCAGATACTGCTACAGCATGTGTTGGTTGCTGCACACGATGTTGGCCCTGAATTCATACTCATGCACGACAATGCCAGTGCTCATGTAGCGCGCATCATCAGAGATGTCTCGCGAGAACTGGACATTCAAGAGATGGAATGGCCAGCAGTGATTCCCGACCTTAATCCCATCGAGCATGTGTTGGATAGGCTTGGCAGAAGTGTTCGTGAGCGTCCTGTTCCACCACAGACTCTCCAAGACCTCGAATAGGCTCTCATTGAAGAACAGGACCTGATACCGCAACGTGACCTCCACCGACTTATACGGAGCATGCCACGTAGGTGCCAAGCCTTGATAAGTGCTCGTGGAGGACATGAACCATACTGAAGCTCTCCAACTCTGATAAAATCCACCCTGGAGAACTTTTTTCACTTTGTTTTGGACATTTGGACATTTCCGTTTCTATTCTGAAAATGAACGCGAATCCATCGATGTTCTTTTGTATACTTCAACGGTAAAGAATAAAGGCTTAGTTGGCAATATACCTAGGTGTGAGGTCTTGTTTTGTGGAGCATGGCATACTTTCAAAAATATGTTCCCCTAATTATTTTGAACTGTGTAATAATGTTATTGTTGTTAAGTACTGCAACCTTTCCACCCCACGCCATTTGCCGCATAGAACCAAATGACTGCATGATAATCCCTAAAAAAATCGGGATACTGTCATATAGCACCATACGCCAAAGCGCCTGATGGAAAGGGACCTTTTTAGTCTAGAGTCAAATGCCACCTCATCAGGAAGGAACAAAAAAAAATCAGAATGATGGGTGAGCAAATGCTCTTCCGACCGTGCAAGGGTCTACTGCACCCTTCCGTTCCAAAGAATCAAACCACCGACCTCCCAAGGCCATGGTACGTTCGCGGCAGAAGATCAAAGAAAATAACACATAACTAGCTTAAAGGCATAAATGAACGGAAGGAAACCTGGGATACAATGTTATTCGGCAAAATGACAGGCAGACAAAAGTTTAAATACCTATTTATTGAGCCTTGATAAATCAAATTAATTAAAGATTGATCCTGAATATTTATAGTATATTAATATTGAATATGCAATGTCCAATGGACTAAATACAAATTGTAAAGTGTCAAAAAAAAATTATTTCTCCTTTACCTCTTTCTTCTTCCCGACATGATGATAAATATTACATTAATTTGTATAACATACATTTTAAAAAAAATCAGAAATATCCTTATAAATGCGACGGTTATCATTAATAACTTTCTTCACTATCAGAAGAAGCAATTATTTATACAACAAATTAAATTGAAGATAACTTGAAGTGGTCACCTAACTAAATTAATTATATTACAAAAATAAACAAAGAATAAATGAATGCTAGTCGATATAATCCTAATCAAAATAAAATGACTGATGTCGGGTCCAGAAATCGAACCCACATCCCAATGAATCCAATGACAAAAATTACGAAAATAAAACTCGATTTGTCATCCACATAAAGAGTGAAATACGACTAAAAGGATGTATAAAAAAGGAAAATATGTACACAATATGAAAATAATCAATAACAATATACACATGCAATTGGCTGTATATAAAAAAAATGTGACAACAAAAATCCATGGTTGCCTCAGAACTCGAACCGATGATATCCAAGATAGCATCGACAAACGGGACTAAAAAAACTGCCTTTCTTAATTAATCATATGGTCAACAAATAAATGATAATACTGGCGTTCCAGTTAGTTAAATATTATTATAAGATCATACATGAAAAAGTCAAAGAACCCTTTAAACAATAATCGGTGTCGCACTGCTTTCATTCTAAGTGGAATAGCTCGAACAATACAGCATACGGTAACCCTCTACAAGAGCCAAGCCCTTTTCACTCTCCCCTGGGGTCGTAAATATCCGGACGTCAAAGCCCTCGCTAATAATGGCCCAGTGTGGCAGAAATATCCTTTCAACATCTCAAGGTGAAAGCAAATCGTTTCCCTTGGAACACATATTTGTTAAATAATCTTATTTCATTATATATTCTCATATCATATTTCCAAAGCTCCACTGGCTTATAAATTCACTGTCCTGCCACAATTATATAATACAATATCAATCCACTGTTCATTGTCTCATATTCACATCCATCAACTCAGAATAACCAACTTCGATTCCATCCGATTACAGTATACAGCCTAGGTTTTTCCTACATTTTAAAATCAAATCAATAAAATCAAATATGGATTTTAAACATATCCATAATGATATTCTCATATTTAGAAAGGGAAATTATTCGACATTAAAGGAAAACGCTAATCTCAATAGGAAGGCGTCTGTTCGATGTCTAGGCATGTCACAAATTACGCATATAATTAATACAGCCATCTACAAATATATCATCATGCGAATTACATGAAAATAAGAGTGCCTTGCTATCCTAATGTTAACAGTCGATAATCCATTTTTACAAGCATAATCACCATGCATTATGATAATAAGCTTGGATATCACGTAAATAAATTATACAAAATTACGGCTCGGCTCAGTGCCAAAAACAAATCCACTATCTATTACATTTACCTAATCTAAGCACTCTGACTAACTAATATTTTATCATCACGTCAAATACATGCATTACGTTAATTATATATATATTTAAGCCCATGGAGTAGACTATAATTTCCATGAAATGAACATAAAAGAATATGAAGACCACTCACAAGTTATCTTTCTAATTAAAAAAAAATACATGCAATTTACATGTCTAACCTAATTTACGTGATCTGCATAATGAATAACCGTGTATTTATTAAAAAATTATTTCATTTTAGTACTTATCATCATGTCGTAACAATCCAAGGTTCGGGTCCCGGGTAAGACCCACATTCTTTCCTTTTAAGCTTCCATGGTGTTGACGTTGGTCACGGGTTCATGTCCGTTGCTACTCCCGCTGAGCACGTTCATATTCCAATGGTTATCTGCTACACTTATAACAGTTTTATGAGATTAAGTCTTGTTGCGTCACTTTAACACACAAAATACAATTAATTGCACTATAATGAAATTAATACTTATTGCTTCATTTAAAAAGTTACAATTATACCGTTCTTGCAATCACATAACTTCAACCTGTTTTTAAATACTATTGTTTGTAGACAATTACAATATTCTCGAAGATATAAACTGTACATTTACAGTCTGAAACACTAAATAGATCAGAACACCATCAAACCGTGGTTCTGCTTTGGATCCTTCGCGTGAAGTGGATACTGTTGTCGTCATCTGATTCCTTTTATAAACTTTCCCCCTTCCATGCAAGAGACAATGGATAGTCCCCACTACTTTTTTAATTAATAGTTCCACGTGTCGTATGACATCGGTAATACACTCAAACGTGTGACTCAGATTTTTAAGTAGTCTGGTTATGTGCGGAACCTGAAATGTTCGGCCATTTATTCAAAATTAATTATCAAAATAATGCCCCAACAATGTCTTCCATGAAGGTGCTGCGTACAAGGGACGCTTAGCGTGTTATATAATGCAACGATTGCGTATTCTTCCACACGTTAATATATTATAAAGAATTAGAATTTTGGCAGATGTCTATAATTAAATCATATCACATCCCGAGGTTTCCCATATTAAATATTATGCATGTCTCGAGATCTCATCATACAAATGCAACTCGCGAGCTGGCAACATCGTGTTCGGCCATTTTTTTTAACGGGTGAAGGTATCATTATCGATTTTTCTGGCTTGAGATTTTCTTCCCTCTCTCTCTATCTGTGTATCCTTTTAGTTAAGACCGAGTGGTGTTTAGCAGTTTACAAAGGTTGTGTAAGCATGTGCAACCTAATGCAACTTTTTGTAACAAATACGAGGGAGCTTTACAAAGGTCCTTCACTGCCAAATAATTAACAAATAAATATGTACATGACCGATAAGGTCACAGTACCACCAACTACTTTTTGACGGTATTCGGAGACGCCGAGGTGCCGGAATTTTTTGTACCGCAGGAGTTTTTTTACGTGCCAGCACATCTACCGACACGAGTCCGATGTATTTGACCACCTTCAAATACCATTGGACTGAGAGCCAGAATCGCTCCTGCCAAGTTGGGGTCAGAAGGTCAGCGCCTCAACCGTCTGAGCCACTCAACCCGTCAGTCTCCAAAATAATCGTAACCGTTCGGGTTGGCCGTGCGGTTAGGGGCACGCAGCTGTTGGCTTGCATCCGGGAGATAGTGGGTTCGAATCCCACTGTCGGCAGCCCTGAAGATGGTTTTCCGTGGTTTTCCAATTTTACACCAGGCAAATGCTCGCACTGAATCTTTATAAAGGCAACGTCCGCTTCCTTCCCATTCCTAGTCCTTTCCTATCCCATCGTCGCCATAAGACCTCTTTGTGTCGGTGCGACGTAAAGCAAATAGAAAAAAAATAATATCCATATATATAACCTATGATATTAGGGTAGTCTTTCAAAAACAGAAATCCTTTTGCATAAAGCTGCAAATGCAGCAGTGTCGGTAAATGTAGGGCCTATTCCTTATTGTCCTTTATGCCAAATCCTTGAGGTCAATAAAGTCACTGAACTTCAGTTCTTTGACTTTACACGACCAATTCTGTTTTTGTTTCGTAGTGATCGTGTAGTCCTAAATAAAATCAGCCAGTCCTGAATGAAATATCGCACATGCTTTTTGGCTTTCTATATTGCACTATAAACAGAATCTACTTCCATGTATGAGTGGCTACCTCCATAAATTCGTGTTTGTAACATTTTAAGTCTTATATAAATTGCGTGTTAGACTATAAAATAGCAGAAGAAACTTATTCTAGGTGACTTAGTGAGTTATCCTTTATAAAGCATTTTAAATATCAGTCCTAAGACTAACTACAAAATACACTAAGGCATTCTGAATGACTTAGTGAATTCTTCTCCTCACATTAAAATTTATTGTTGACTTGGTGAGATTCATAAAAAGGTCCTTTCACTGGTTTCAATGCAACCAAATCACTAATAATAATAATCGTATGGCCTCAGCTACCGTGTCCAGACATTTTCAATTTGACGCTATCTGGATGTCTGCTAGTCAATTTCGACGTTCCGTTTTACCCTAGGCCCACTAGATGGCAGACCGAGTAAACCGAAACTCTCTTGGGCGTCTATGGCTGAGATTTAACGCGTAAACACCAAATGTGTCACCGGAGATGTTTTACATGCCGTCATCGTACGACATGGAGTGTCTAATTGACGTTTTCCCGCCCTTCAAAAATCCGACTACCTCTGCCGGGTTTGAACCCGGCTATCTTGGGATCCGGAGGCCGACACTCTACCAACTGATCCACACAGGCGGCTACCAAATCACTTAATGAGTTATATACTTGGAGACAAAACATGACGACCTCGCCTCACACCACTACTCTCCAAAGGCAGTCTGGTGTCTATTAACGGCTTAAAGGATTTACTACGTCTACTGTAGCCGGAGTTGCCAGATCATCTACTGCACTCGACAGGAAGAAAGGGTAAAGACTGAAGAGACTGTGGAAGGAAGTGGTTTGGCAACCTCTCCACAACAAAGAAGGATCACTTAGAACTCGTTAACTCAGTAGGGTGCAGGGTATGTTTGACTCCTGGCTTCCAGCTTGCTTCCTGGTACTGAGGCCGTCATGATTTGTCCCCAAGTATACTAGTCTGTAGAGTGGGCCTTCCCTTGGACCGATGACCTAGATGTTAGGCCCCTTTAAACAACAAGCAAAGACCTTCACTTTAACAATAAAGTCATTAAGTCAAAACAGCCAAAATTTGATTTAGTTTCTCCAGAAAACCTAAATTTTTAAATGAATGAAATTAATATTGGGTAAATATGAAATAACTAACAAAATAAATTTAAAACGATTAAAAGTGATATAAATAATCAATGAAAGCAGGTTTTCACCTGCATAAATGTCCATCTAAAAACTCGCCCATGTTATCTTTCAGATCTCTGCGTGCCGTAGATTTGGCTGGGCATCGCACACATACGCACTGACAAACACTTCCGGATATTATGGACTTAATATGACTCCTCGTTTCGGGGACCGAAAATAGTTTTCTGCGGCTTGTACTTAAAAATGCCCCTTGATTTGTATTACCTATCTTTGTCATATGCGAGTACATATATCACACCCTCGTACTATACTCACAACTTTCTTTCTTTCTTATTCGGCTTACCCTCCAGGGTTGGTCTTTCCCTTGGACTCAGCGAGGGATCCTACCTCTACCGCCTCAAGGGCAGTGTCCTGGAGCGTAAGTAATTGAGTCGGGGGATACAACTGGGGAGAATGACCAGTACCTCACCCAGGCGGCCTCACCTGCTATGCTGAACAGGGGCCTCTACACTCACAACTACGAGAAATTATTAGTATTTGCGTCATTATCAGAATTATTATTATTATTATTATTATTATTATTATTATTATTATTATTATTATTATTATTATTAATATTTGAATAAGGAAGGTCTCCATATTTGTTATGAAATACATGACGAAAAAGTTATAAGCCCCAAAGGAGAAATAATTATGCTGATTGATTGATTGATTGATTGATTGATTGATTGATTGATTGATTGATTGATTGATTGATTGATTGATTGATTGATTGATTGATTGATTGATTGATTGATTGATTGATTGATTGATTGATTGATTGATTGATTGATTGATTGAAACAATAATATTTTATGTCAAGGACTACACAGACCAAATGCTCCTCTCTGATTCATTTCTTGAGTTGCACATGGTGAAAGACAACAGCTATTCGTTAACCAGCAAATTTCAAGAGTTTGAAGCAGAATCATCCGTAAATCTCTCCGATCCAATAAATTTACCTCACCGTAAACAATTGCGTATGTGTTATGACTCTGGGACCAGGCTGCGATAATATCGTTGTGGATGAGATATATATGGTATGTCAAAATATACATCATTACTGAATTGATTGCCAAATATTTGATTACTGATGTCGGAAAAACGACACGTGATTTGCAATTTCATAGAGACAAATATGTTATTTATACTCAAGACCTCTCATAATTCATAAATTTGCTCACGACTGCTATATAAAACCTTCTATATTAATGGCTATCAGCGTTGGATAAAATAAATATTTTAGAAAGTGTTTCTGAAAGGTTTAGCACGGAAATGAAGGATTATTCACGAATGATATAATAGGGAATCTGAAAACAAAGACAAATAGTCCAAACAGTGTTCATCATTGATTTCATGCGAGTTATTTAATCCACGAATAGAATAGCGTGAGTTGAAATAATATCATTGTAAACAATAACTTATAGGACATCTTACATGTGTACGGTCTACCAAGCAGGATTTTCATTAGATAATTACTTCTCTCCACGATCAATCAGTAGAACGAGAACTTAAAATAAACTAGGAAATAATCAGAAGAGATACGAGTATAACTAAATTAATAATTCGTTGTATAAGAGAAATCTGTTGAATATATTACAATGGGACACAAACTGAATATGATATAGATTAGGTGGTTTTGTTTAATAAAATGGAAGGATTTTCGATTGTTAATCAAAATCAATGTACACCTAACAGTAAAAAGAAAGGTAAGGAAAACAGGAGTTAAAGGTAAGAACAACATACCTGGGAAATGCTGAATCTGCTCGGCAAGGGGGACAACTGAATCCATCCAGCATATCACGAGTATGTTAATAGATAAATATGAATACATTACATAAGACCTATAGACAGGACTCCTTTATGTCGTATTATGCTGCTGGTGCCGTCTTTTGTTAATTTCTTGAGGTCCAGGGCTAGAACCGATGAATAGGAGTGCTATGTCTGTGGATTCTCATTATCTTTGTCCAGATGACTAGAGCGGCCAGTTGAAACAGCAAAATGGAGGTTAACAGCATTTACCATGTTATTTCGTTCTTCAATGAGGCAAATGACCATGTTATAGTGATGTGGCTGGAACTCTACGGAAAAACAACTAAGGACGCATTCAACAACTTGGTGCTGCACATTACAGAGAAATATCGCAGGTACCACTAATATAATATAGCATGATCCTTGGACCAATAAATCACTAGTCCACAGAATTCTTCTTATGTACATTGGCCATAGCGTTTTGTCGCCTATTAAATCTTGCATATCGCGAAACAATTCAGGAAATGATGTCATTGACAACTGAAGCAATGAAACGAAAGCAAAGAACTTCAGTAAACACAGACATCACACACGAAATTGTTAAAAGTGTAAGACAAACAAAAGACATACGTGTGTTACTGTGAGAGCAGCACCAAAAGTACTTGTAAAGTAGTAAAGTAGGTAGGCCTATACATAATATTCTCCAAAAATTATATATTTCTTAATTTACCGCAGATTTTACACTTCAACTGTGTAAAAGCAATTATTATGTTCCATTTGTGACAAATTTTACAGTGACATTTGGTAGATAGGAATGCGCGACGTAACCACTTAGAGCGTCTGTTGGCGACCACAGAGCCCCTAGCCCAGTCTGGCATTACTTCCACTTACTTGTGCTACTACCCAATTTCCCTCTTGCCCCTTCTTACTCCAACGGTATTTGGTATGCGATGCCTTGGGAATCATTCATTTTTGCGCCATATTTCTAATTTTCTATTGCTAAAACCCTCATTATTCGAAGGGCAGATCTTCAGATTATTTTCCTTGATTAGTGTTAAGAGAAAATGACAGCCCAGTTACTCTTCATATTAAAATAGTTTATCACCACCACTACCATGACAGAATGAACACTGAATGTTATTATCTCACACTCTTATTGCTGTTAGTGATCCCGTGGTACCAAAAATATTATTTTACGCCCCGATGAATCTATACACACGAGGCTTGTGAATTCAAGCACCTCTTATATCAACAGACGGAGTAGGGGTTTAAACTTGTGACCTTGAGCACATTAACCATGTACGCTATCATATGATTCACTTAGCATGGTAAAGGCTCATAGAGAAACCTGAAAAATGCTCTGTTGTTACGGAATAATAATAATAATAATAATAATAATAATAATAATAATAATAATAATAATAATAATAATGGTTTGGAAGTGTATGACCTAAAGAAGTACAAAATATGCAAGCAAATATTCCCTAAATCTAGTTAAATATGACCTAAAATAAGGTCAAATATGACCAAAGTATTTTAGAGATAGGTAGCAAGTATTAGAATATTACTAACATCAAACGTGCCAAAACGTTTTAGCGATAATACAAGAGAATACAAGAGACTTAGTTCTCACTCAGCTATTCTAAAAATCAACCAAGAAACGAAGTATTTGTATGCATTTTACAGTAGTATCCGCCGATGTACGTTTGTACAGCATAACTTTCTCGGAATAATATCTTCTAAACCTGCTACCAATAATTGTTTCTGGAAAGGAAAGAAAAATACATCTACTACAATAATTTGAAATCCTGTGTTTGAAACTCGACGCAGATGGCATGTACCTCGTTAAAAGCGAAGCCTCAATGAAAATAGAAGTTCTCAATATGTAATCATATATGACCTTGTACCACTAAGTGATCAAAATATGACCAAAGGAATACAAATTGTATTTATATCCAAAATAAAATTGCTTTAAATGGGTTCAGGAATACATGATTCACAGTTACTTTTCAGATTTATCGTAAAATTACCCGAGGAAAAAATATGAATTTTCTTTAACATCCGAACCTTAATAATAATAATAATAATAATAATAATAATAATAATAATAATAATAATAATAATAATAATAATAATAATAATAATAATAAATCATGATCCTTAGATAAATAAGGAGCGCATTACGATGAACATTGCCTGAAATCATACCAGTCAAAAACTCAAGTTTGCGTCGTTCATCTTTGCAACAGAGAAGCATGGAGATATCCGAAGGTGGTGTGGTGGGGTGTGAGGATGAAATTTTGCACTGAGCTGAAGAACAGAAGAATGAAGTAGGATAGCATGTTGTCCTTCAAGAAGCTTTGCAAAAACATGAAAGGAAAGACTGGTGCTAGAAATAACACCAGTCGCAAACTGATCCGCTCTACGAGGGGAACACAACCAGGAGTACTTACAACAGCCTTAGCACTCAGTTCTTCTGCTGGAGAGAATGTTGCAACTGCAGGAAGCATCTGCTAATAAACATGTGGACGTTGCTCTGAACGAATTAGTCAGACTTATTATTATTGTTACGGAGTTATCCGTGGTAGTTAGAGGTGAAAGAAGGTGCTGGGATGAATAGGTCTCAACTTATGAAATTAAAGTTAATTTAAAATTTAACAAAGGTTATATTTTCTTTTCGAGATCAAGAATAATAACAGGTACAACAGGAACTCAGTTATATATATATCAACAAGTTAAGAATGTACAATTACAGTTTATTAATGGCTTTTGGGCTTCGAGCCCCAGAATCACAATCCCTGAGCAATGAGCCCAACTTTACTTATACACAAGGTTCAACAAAGGGGCAGAAAACCCCAATCATACCAAGGAGCTCTAGCTCCCAATTACCCAGTAAAGCCTGCTCGAGGCACACAGAAACCAAATTTAAGAAAGAGCAACCCGCTCTCAAAGTTCAAGCCAATTCAAAGGCCACTCCAAACTCCACGTTCAAGCTGCTCTACGGGCACACAAGAACAGGGGTAATGATACCCAACCTACTGAGGCCTATTCAATAAAGAAACAGGACAATTACATGGCCCCAAAATACCAACTTGAGTGGAGGCGTAACTTGCACTCTTAATACACCATTTTAAAAACCTACTTGGCTCTAGGCCGCTTATGCAAGGGCTAATCCCATACTACGGAGGTGACACGATAGGAAAACTTTATTACATTATGAAACGAAGAAAAACGGTTGAGAAAACGTAGTCACCTCAAAAACAATATGAGAGGGAGCTCGAGAGGGTTAGACACTCTCTATCCCGATTTGTAGTCAAAGAGACAGAATTTTATACCAAGTGTCTTTTACATTTTAAAGGAAAGTTACATGATAAAAGTTTCGAACCTGCCCCGAGGGTTAAACTGCTGAGCTAGCAAGCAAAGAAGTTATTAAAAGGCCATTACCTGATGGATGAACTGCTGCCCGAAGAAAGAGGCGCTTCCCGCCTCCTGCTACATAATCACACTAGGAAAGATGTTACTGAAGTCGCGAGGCGACAAGAAAATCAGCAGTTTATATATCCTCGCGAAAAATTCGAGACGTTTCATGAATGAGAACCCACACCCCCCTCAACTTTATTGGCTAGGGTCAAGCAACATATCCATATCGGAGAAGACACACATTATTGGTTAAAAATTAATTAAAGAAATTCGGGATTGGCTAAATTCAAAACAAGCGGAAAGAGAAGGGTTATACTGCCAACCCAAAAAATGACTGAAATAAATTTAACAAAGAACAAACTTATGAACACAAAATTTCTCAAAAGACAGTTCCTTCACTTCGCACCAGGGTGCACAATTGTAGTTCTTCAGTAGTGCCATCTAGAAGAGAATGTTCACACTTCTCACTACAGAGAAAACAAATATAAATCGAAAAAGACACAGTTCAGAACTCTTCAAAATTTACAATAGCGACATCTTCTGAGAAACTTTAGAGTTAATATGGTTGTTAAAGTTCAGGCTTCCTCCAGTAGAGGAGTTCCAACTGGCGCAATGTTTGAATTAGCGGCGTGGAAGTGTACCGCCCGGTACAATTATTATTATTATTATTATTTTTGCTAGTGGCTTTATGTTGCACCGACACAGACAGGTCTTATGGCGAAGATGGGATGGGAAAGGGCTAGGAGTGGGAAGGAAGCGGCCGTGGCCTTAATTAAGGTAAAGCCCCAGCATTTGCCTGGTGTGAAAATGGGAAACCACGGAAAACCATCTTCAGGGCTGCCGACAGTGGGATTCGAACCCACTATCTCCCGGATGCAACTCAGAGCTGCGCGCCCCTAACTGTACGGCCAACTCACCCGGTTTGACTTATTTTAGGTTGCCTCAGATCAACACCTGTCTACAAGTTCTAACCTTCGGTCTGCACGGAACCCCCGAACATCAGGCACCAAATGATTGCGGGGATCGAAAGGAAGGAGTAAATATCAGATAACAGATATGCGTTATACCATAGAATAAAATAATTAAATCACGATTAAGTCAAGTAAAGGCTTCCATCAGAGAACTGTGTCACTTGAAACACAATGCGAAGTAGGTCACGCAGCTCTTTGGAAAAATCAAATTGCGAGCCAAGATGTGGGTCATTGTTCAAATTACAAATTTCTCCACAGTGTTCGTATGAAGGGACGGTACATGACGCTGTTGATGGTAATTCGTCCGTCCGATGAGAAAGTAAAGCCTTGAGCAGGCCGCTTGGTGTTATTCGACAGAAACAGTCTATCCACGGATACCGGGTTTCACCCTCTTCCTACCACATTATCATAATCATCATCACACCCTAACGTGCAGATCGCCCATGGGCATCATCAGTTTTTTCTCTTTGCTTTATGTCGCACCGACACGGATAGGTCTTATGGCGATGATGGGACAGAAAAGGCCTAGGAATGGGAAGAGCCGGACGTGGCTTTAATGTACCTACAGCCCCAGCATTTGCCTGGTGCGAAAATGGGAAACCACGGAAAATCATCTTCAGGGCTGCTGAAAGTGGGGTTCGAACCCACTATCTCCTGGATGCGAGCTAACAGCTGCGCGCCCCTAACCGCATGGCCAACTCACCCGGTTAGCTTGACGTGCAAATTTTCTCATAGACGAGTGAGATTAAATTTTATTTATGGCGAAGTACTGGGGATGGACGCGGTTTACTACTGGTTTGTTGAATTCGTTTCTATGGGGTCAGCGAAACATTCTAACTCAATTCCGGTCTTGGTCTGGGATGGAATGATCTTCCTGTCGCCACGTGCTGCTTCACTTAAGAATTCCACTTGAAGTCTCTGGGTTTCGAGTACGGGATGATAATGTTAAAAGCCAAGTGACTAGACCATTGCCCTATCGCAAACCGTTTCTTTCATAAGTATGTTCCTGCTATTAAGGATCCCTGGAGCCACTCAAGTTCATTTAATGGTTTGGATGGAAGTTCAACCTATTCAGTTCAATGTTATTTTGTACGTCACTGTTGTAGTAGAGTGTGTATATTCAGACAGATCTGATCAGTCATATGAAGTCTCATCGGTGGACAAATTACCATACTTGATCACGGACGATTGCCAGTTATGAAGATGATAATGATGAATATGCTAACGACATCTACAAGGGTTTACATGTTCCCTCCAACCCAGGCTTCTATGATAGCCTTTGGTGGAGCTGTGGAGGATCAGACCAGCCTTCGGGCTGAATACCCAACATACAACATACAGTGGCTTTACGTCGCACCGAAATAGATAGGTCTTATGGCGATGACGGTATAGGAAAGGCATAAGAGTTGGAAGGAAGCGGCCGTGGCCTTAATGAAGGTACAGCCATATCATTCGCCTGGTGTGAAAATGAGGAACCACGGAAAACCATCCTCAGGGCTGCCGACAGTGGTTCGAACCCACTATCTTCCGGATGCAAGCTCACAGCTGCGTGCCCCCGACCGCACGGCCAACTCGCCCGGTACCGGCACTATTACTCCGCAATGCTAAGATACTTCCGTCATCCACTTTTAGAGAAATATTTTTATGTTATTTTTTACACTCTTCAAAACAAAGTCAGGAATGGTTGCTTATTTTAATGTCATGAATATATTTTCAAACACTAGCCCTAACTGATATCGTTTGTATGATTTCCTTCTATTTCCCTGATAGCCTATGCAATGACTGTGTAAAGTGAGCTCTTTCGGTTCTTTATTTACCGAGTCGCTTCTAGACACTAATGAAATTCCTTAACTGCACAAGTGTGAACAGGTGGGAATGTTGACAGGCAGTGAAGGAAGTAAAATGAAACTAATTAGCTATGCAATTCGTTAAAGCATTAATGAGCTGTGACGTAGGAACACACTTCCTGTTGCCTTGCACAGTACAGATTCTTTTCATTTACAATTTGTTTTACGTCACACGGACATAGATAAGTCTTATGGTGACGATGGGATGGGAAAGGTCTAGGAGTGGGGAGGAAGCGGCCGTGGCTTTAATTAAGGTACAGCCCCAGCATTTGCCTGGTGTGAAAATGGGAGAAAACGCAAAGCCAGATTCAGGGTTGCCGACAGTGGGGTTCGAACTCACTATCTCCCTGAGGCAAGCTCACAGCTGCGCGCACCTAATCGTCGAGTAAATCGACTGATGATGATGAATTAACTCTTCTCTTTTCCTGTACTTATCCACCTCTCTTATAATCCTATACTTCCAACATCAAGGCTAAGAATCTGACAAGGTTGTCCCTCAGTGAGTTTGGAAGCCCGCTCTCCTAATGAAGCTGGGAAGCACGACGAGGTCGTCAGGGGCTGAGAAGGTAGAGATGTATATTCAGATTTTATCGGAACTATACCGACAACAAGAACAATGTCAGGGTTGCTCTTCGTGTTGCGTAGTTAAGAACAATGGTAAAATCGGATTGCTGGAGAAAATGTCTCTTTTTTTAGAGAATGAGGGTAATGTACTTTGTTACTCCCGAGCGCGCGATTCAAATTGATGAACTCGCCGTATTTGCTATGCCAGAGCGCAAGCCACTGCCGTGCTTCATGGAAGAGAATGGGAGGGAGGGGAAGTGGGGTGTATATTAACCCTCTGTGTGCATGACCCAAGTCTCCTCGTAAGACACACTTGTCAGTCAAGGAATGCACCAAATTGTTTCTCCTTTCGTCTGTTGGTCTCAGTAAAAAAATTTATTATTTAAAATGCTCGGAGATGGAACGCTGACGCCCTACGATTGTGTATTCCTTCACTCACAACGTTGTAAATGGAGTAAAATACTGAACGAACGAAGGAAACAATACACGCAATGGTTTGATTAGAGTAGTTGTTCAATATGCCCGCCTACAGCTTCGACGCACAGTTCACTGTGTCGCAAACGACCTGGAAAGCTGCCTGTTCAACTTCTGTTCCTACGGGGTGCGCATAGTAGTCAATTTGTTCAGAAAAATCTGTACACTGCTTGCTGGGCTTGGGAATGACTATGTGTAACGAACGAGAAACTTGTGCTTTCGCACCGAGCATTAACTCTTTCTCCCACTTCCCCTACCTTCCTTTCCTTCCTTTGACGCATAGCAAGAGGCAGTAGCTGGCTCTTTGGAATAGCAAACACGGCAAGTTCATCAATTTGAATCCTCGAAAGGAAAATTTTTTCTCCGCAAATTCGATTGTACCATCGTTCTTACCGTTACATGAAAGGTATCCCTGATTTCTTTATCGGTGTAGTTCTGTTACGTCTTGTAGAAGTAGAAGAATTGGAGTGGGGTTTGGCATTGATCAGAAATCAGACTATGTATTGAAGATAGCAGAGTACCTGTCTGTTGAACATGTGGCGAATGTTTTAGTCCTTTTGTGTTTTCATATTTCCCCTTGTCATATATTCTGTTGCTTATTCTTCTAAATCTGATCCGTCATTTTATTTACCCTACTATGTGCTTCTATTCATGTTTATTTCTGTATGTCTCTTGATTCATGCTGTTAATATTGATTAATATGGTGTCAAGTCTTCTGCTTCCAGTACTGCCGTGCCCAATTTTATTTTTTAAACCAGCTGTTGACTCCTCGTTTTTTCTTTTGCTACTTGTTTAACGTCGCACTTACAAATCAAAAGTCTTCGGCGACTGAAGGATGGGAAAGGGTTGGGACTGAGAAGGTAGTGTTCGTGGCCTTAGTAATTAAGGTACAGTCACAGCATTTGTTTGGTGTGAAAATGGGGAAAACGGAAAACTATCTTCAGGACTGCCGCACTCTTCGTTGATGGGTATTACTTTTATAGTTGCTGGCAACGTACTGTTATGCATGTGTTTTATCGATCTAATTCTAGAATGGCCTAAATTAATAAATAAGTACATACACACACACACGCCCAATTATATTCAACCACTAGCAACGGTACCCGTGCATCGCTACGGTATTCCACATTCTATACGGATTTCTATGTACATTCCTGGACACGCAGTGAGTAAAATTGTATTAAATTGCATGTCTCTTAGCGTTTTCAGAGAAATGCCACTGAGAGGACCCCATACGTTGTTTGCGGTGTAAAGTGCGCGTTGGGAAATTTTGGAAGAAATGGCAGGCAAACGTTTCTTATCGCAATTCACAATCGAGTTCGGGAGTTTCTACTGTAAGGGCAGGCTCACTTGCCTACTGCCTTTCACAATGGACATGTGGAGTTTTCATTATAAAAGCAGGCCGTTTACCTAATGCTAGTCGTTATCGAGTTGGTCGGTTTATTACAATGGAGAAATGCAGCTCTATATAAAGCTAAAAACGAAGTGGATGTAATGGAAAAATGAAATGTCCCTCACTAAATTGTGACGATATGAGTTAATGATTTAAGAAAGTGGAAACAGAGGGGATATTGTTTTTGCTAGTGGCTTCACGTCCCACCGACACAGATAGGCCTTAAGGCGACGATGGGATAGGAAAGGCCTAGGAGTTGGAAGAAAGTGGCCGTGGCCTTAATTAAGGTACAGTCCCAGCATTTGCCTGGTGTGAAAATGGGAAACCACGGAAAACCATCTTCAGGGCTGCTGACCGTGGGATTCGAACCCACTATCTCCCGAATGCAAGCTCACAGCCGCGAGGCCCTAACCACACGGCCAACTCACCCAGTGAGGCAATTTAGGCGCCGGGATTCCTAGATAAGAAGATGATCTATGGTGTTATTACTTAAGCCTGAAGAGGCAAGGCAGAGGCAATAAATAAAAGGAGAGAACGGAAGTAGAAGAAAAATACAGTAACAATTATAGCAAATATGGTGTGACATAATGGGCTACACTCCGCGGTACTGTTAAAATTTTAACAACTACACTTAGAGCTATTCGAAGACAATTGTAACCTCCAACGGTGTTCCGCAAATATCCCAAAGAATGGCAGCTTGGCGTCTATCTCGCTGTCTACTCAACAAATAACCACAACCCTTCCGGAATAATGACGAAAATAGCATTACGTTCTTCCCTGCTGGCAAGCAGCCAGGGAAGTTTCCATGGTGCCAGGTAGGTTCCTTATGGGTCTGCGCGGTTGTCCATCACTCAATGCGGAGCATGAAACCCGCAGAAAATACGAAGTTTCTCCGTCATTTGAAGATTAAGAGAAATTATGTACATAATACAAGCTGTTTAAAATGAAGATATATTTCACATACTGTCTTAGGATTTTACAGAATATCAATAGTATACCGGTAACAGAAATTTGAAGAAACCTGCTCTGGTTTTCGTATAATAGCCCAGTCTATTCGGTGATTTTTAAATGATATGCATATCTAAACTTGCCCCTGGATGAGTATACTCTAAATATGAAGTTTGGTCGAGATCTATCCAGCAGTTTCACCATGATTGTAGAACAGCCGGACAAACAGACAAATAGACACGAAGGCTTAAAACCACTGATACGGTCTCCGAATTGACCTAAAACGGATAAATGAAGTTGACAAAATAAAAAAATTACAGACAGACAACTTTATTTAGATGAATGGCCACACACCATTCATTTCTGTCTATTTACAAGTCTCAGTGCTCTCAGTCCGATTCTTTTGGCGTTACCTGAGATGGACGACAATCCTGATTGGCAACTCTTCTCACTTTCACTTCGTCTCGCACGTTCAATCACCCTGTACAGCAGCTGCAGGCGGACAGATATGAAAGCAGTACTACTCGCTACCACATCGCACGACTATTCCTTGGCTCGACTCCAGAGAAAGTCAACCATTCTCAAGTTCAACTACTTAACACTGACAATTAAACAGTGGTCACTTAACAACTACAATTTAAGACTGTCCAACTACTCGCACGAACTGTTCCACAATGCATTCCGCTCAGTACACGATCTCCGGTGAGACACTGCCCTCCCAGTCCAGCTACCTACTCGACACTCCGATACAACAACAACAGCAACAGCAACTCTTCGATCGTGGAGTCCTTGTGCTGTATTTGTATCTCGGGTGATGAAGAACTGGAATGTTCGCGATGCGGCTAGAGAGGGAAGTTCTTGTTTCCCATTCCAGAAGGCTCACGGTGAAACCACAAGAAAGCGCAATGTAAGGGGAGGGTGGCCGGCTTGAATGTCACCGGTCTGACTCACTAATCCCTTCCAGGAAATACCAAAGGGGGCTAAAACTGGACTGACGATCGTGTGAGCACTTACGAGTATCATAATAGCAGAGTGCTTCCTAATCACACCCTAGATATTTCTTTAAATTTTAACTGTATTTAATACCAACTTCAATACAATTATGTCCTCTAAACAGAGGAGGGAAGCATCTATAAAGAATAACAGAGACTGCTGTATTTGCAGACTACGAACTTTGACAGAAATGTCATCAAGTTGGAATGATCAATAGTAGAAGAGACCCAGGAAATCTCAATTAGCAAGCGTCAGTAAACGAGATGCTCCTGGTTTCGCGTCATCCGACTACATAGGTGGCATGTGACAGTTGCAGGAAGACCGCAACATTGTCAACGTGCAGACTTGGCGCCGTGCTGCGAGAGAGCCAGATAATCCCGAGAGATAATTAGTTCCACAGAAAACATTAATTTCCTCCATTGTTTTAAAGGAAAGCAAAACATGTAGGACCTACCACACAGAAGTTGTTTTAAGTAAACGGCTGTTGTGCAAGGAATACATATGTTTACTGAGAAATCAAAAGTATACTAGAAATCACTGTATAACTCTTTTGGTCTTCCTGAAAATCCCCAGTATACAGAGTGATTTTTAATCATGTAGATCTTAACATTTGCTCTTCAATTAGTAGGCTTAAATATGAAGTTTCGTCGAAATATATTCAGCCATTTTTGCGTGATTATTGAAATAATAATAATAATAATAATAATAATAATAATAATAATAATAATAATGGTATTGGTTTAACGTCTCACTAACTGCTTTTACGTTGTCCGAAGGCGCTGATGTGACGGAATTTTGTTTCGCTGGACAATTCCTGCTGAATGAGATTATTGAAATAGTAATATTCATCCGCCCCTTATTTTCTTGCGGTATGCAACCCAATAAACTCACACATCACAACATCTAACCTAAAAACACTAGTACATGATTCTCAATTGCTTTAGTACAACTGTACCGTTACCGTTGAATTCGTGCTCGAGATTATAGGTGAAGTCATGGGCGCCAATGTTGTTTCAATGAAGTCCGGTGGTATTTGAAGGAGGTTCCTCTCAACGAGAGAGCGGAAGCTCAAACGCCCACTACTCAGCCTCTGTGGCAGTACAAGATGTCTTCTTACAAGGTTCTATCAGTTAATATTCTGGCAACAATTTACAGAAAGCCAGATATTTTTTCCTTCTTGACCAGGCAGTTGTAGAACCAAGCCAGCATGATACAGAAGGCTGTGGATGACAAAGGACTTCATTCAATAATTGTGTGTGTATGTGAGTTTTATAATTGGTGTAATTCAGTGGTTTAGTGATTCCTATATGTATTTACACAATGCCTAGGTTTGGTGAAGTGTATAAGAAGTATAAACAATCACATATAAACAACACAAAGTCAAGAAGACATGGTGAGATTAGGGACATGCCTGAAATTGTGAACCTGGATTCATCTGTAAGTTCTTAAAAGCAGAAAGTCGGAGCAGGCATTCTGCCAGAAGAAGAAAATTATGGAGGAAGGAATGGGTTTAGAATTAAAGATATTGTATTGTTAGCAGAAGTAATACAGAAAGCTTGCAGGTGATCTGCTTGTGGTGGAAAGGTGACTTCGATGGATGATGAGAAGAGAGAAGATTTAGTATGTACATTACACATTTTGTGTGAAAATTTAACAGTGATATACCACTGAAAACATCCTAGGCCAATAACAGAATTTATGAAGCAAACATTAGGTTTGGTTGTGGCCTAAGGTGTGTTGGTCCTGGTAGAGAAGGTGGGAACTTGTTATGTGGTATTATGAACATGCCTGCTCCAACACCAAAATTCACTGCTATCAACATGTCACTTTTGAATGCAGTGGAAGTGGTTAGAGAAGTGATTATAACAGTAGCAGCTAGGTAGAGAAGCAGAGCTGGCAAGAAAGCAGCAGAGAATGCTAATGAAGAAGAGAAGTATGGTTATGGGCAGTTTTAGGAGAGGTGTAGTCTTGAAACTTTATTATGAAAAGTTCTTGGATTTTCTAAGTTTCACATTTTTCATACTTTAGGTACAACTATCTCAAGAACTGCTTGAGTAATTTGATAAAATTTTGAACACACGTCATCCAAGTATATACGAAGTTTGAAGTGGAGTAGAAATTAAATATATTGATTAAGAAAAATGTTATACATTACAACCTTTTTTAAAAAATAAGAAAAATATTCCATCAAGTGCAAAAAATTACAGAAAATCAACAAAAATATTTAGGAAAGAGTTACTGCACTCTAAAGTCTCTATGCTTGTGTAGATTATTAATATATTTGGAATTTGAAATTTGAAGCCATATCTTACTCAAAATGTGTACCGAAAAGCAGTGGCGTATGAAAAAATTAATACTTCAATAACTTAAGAGAAAAAAATCATAGTCTCCCTTAAACATACACAGCAACTCAATGGATCATATCATTCTTAATGAGTGTACCGAGTTTCATTTAGATTTGATGAAAATTGTGGAAGATATGTGTAATCAAACATGTGACTCTAATTCTGCCTACGTCTCCCCTTATCCTTCGAACGAACATTGTTCACTAGGTATTGTGAAAGGTAAGCAGCAAGAGCCAGGACGTATTAATCCCTTTTGGGGAGTTAACATATATTTTTAAGAAGAAAGAATACTCCCTAACCAAATTAACCAAATCTGATACTACACTAGACACGACTTTGATAGACAGAATTTGGTAGAAAAAGAATGCACTTATAGCATTTGCAGGTCTGGAAGCAAGAATTCTTGACGCTGAATTGTCCCATACATAAATACTGTATATCTTCATTAGAGATTATGACTTTTCATGTCGTTTAATCATTCAGTCTGCAAGCCTTTATGAATTTACCAACCACCACCACAATAATTTATCAGTCACGAGTTCTCTGGCATCGATTTAGTTCTCTATCTCTTATCCTTAAATCCTTAGAAACTGAGTCTAAACATCGTCGTCTTGATATCCCTCTACTTTTCTTTCCTTCCATAACAGTGTCATTTATTCTCTTAAGTAACCTATCCTCCTAATGTCTCTCACATCATCCCAACACCGAAACCGGTTTATACGTACATCTTCATCCATCGATTTCATTCCTAATTTACCTTCA
This sequence comes from Anabrus simplex, assembly GCF_040414725.1. Classification (NCBI taxonomy): domain Eukaryota; kingdom Metazoa; phylum Arthropoda; class Insecta; order Orthoptera; family Tettigoniidae; genus Anabrus; species Anabrus simplex. The sequence goes on from NC_090267.1 coordinate 299,006,115, forward strand.
TCTGCTCATTCCGAAAACCCTCCTGTCATAGTTCTCAGCCGTTTATACAAGCAATCATTATCGCTACTTTCATGTCAGTTACTTCTAACTTTTGAATAAGATATCCTGAGTCCACCCGGCTTTCATTTCCATAAAGCAAAGTTGGTCTGAAAACAGACCGATGTAAAGATAGTTTCGGCCGGGAGCCGATATTCTTCTTACAGAATACTGTTGATCGCAACTTCGAGCTCATTGCATTAGCTTTGCTGCACCTTTATTCGATCTCACTTACTATACCGCCATCCTGGGAGAATACACATCCTAAATACTTGAAACTATCTACTTGTTCCAGCTTTATGTCCCCGACCTAGCATTACATTCTCTTGACCGACTGACATCAATTTGGTATTGGAAAGTCTAATTTCCATACCATACACATTGAAAATATTTTCATTTTCAAAGATATTAGACTGCAGGCTTTCGGCACAATCGGCCATTAAGACCAAGTCATCAGCATAGGCCAGACTCCTTACTACATTTTCATCTAAACGAAAACATCCCTGCCACTTTATACTTTTCAGCAGATGATCCATGCATGTAAACTATGAACAACAAAGGTGAAAGATTACAGCCTTGTCTAACGCCTGTAAGTTCCTTGAACCAAGAACTCATTCTACCAACAATTTCCACTGCAGCCCTATTGTCAACATAAATGCCTTTAATTGATTTTAACTATCTACCCTTAATTCTGTAGTTTACCAGCACAGCAAATATCTTTGCTCTCGGCACTCTGTCATATGCCTTCTCTAAATCTACGAAACATAAAAATTACTGACAACCTCTCTGTTACATGTTATAATTCTCATACTTAGGTCCGTACTGAAATATACAATGAAGTCAAATCAATATTAAAGTTTATTTATTCCAACTGTTCAATACATAAAAAATAATGAATTAAAATAAAATTATAGGGACATGTTTCGCCCTTAAATTATGGGCATCTTCAGCCTTAATCTCAAACTGAAAGTTGATTAATCAGGTACCTGATTCTAATTAACTTACATATGAATGTGAAGGAAAAGTTGAAAAAGTGCGAAATGGTTGACATTAGTTATGAAATTCTTAATATCAGGCCTTAATAAAGTCTAAAATACAAATATTTGTAAAATGATACACTTTCTTTAATGTAGTTAAGAAATTCTTGAAATCATGCCTTGATTAAGTTTAAATTACAAGTAGTCGTGAGTTTATCCACTAGAGGAAACTTTTGGATCTTAAACATATTGAATGGTTTGTTTGTCTGCGAGACAGACTGATTTCGTTTTGTTCTATTTTCTTTGTCTCAACCTGTTTATGTTCTTTTTTCTAAATTCTAGAGTATATAATATGTACTATGTACTGCCTGATCGCACCGTCCCTTCCAAAATCCCAGTGAACACCTTATACTTACCAATGAGAATAGGACAGTCCTGCCTTCCCATTACATTTCACTATTCCAGGTCTAATTTCATCTCTTCCTGCTGCTTTATGATAGTAGAGTTTATTTACCATCCTTCCCACTTCCTCATGCGTAATTTCTCCAACATTATTGTCCTCCTCCCCCTGAGCTTAGTTGTTCGCGACTTCACCTGGAAGATTCCCTTTTATGTTTAGAAGATTTTCAAAATGTTTATTTTCCTGTTTGGTTTGTTTTTGCTGCTTGTTTTACGTCGCACCGACACATAGGTCGTATGGCGACGATGGGATAGGAAAGGCCTAGGAATGGGAAGGAAGTGGCCGTGGCCTTAATTAAGGTACATCCCCAACATTTGCTTGGTGTGAAAACGGGAAACCACGAAAAACCATCTTCATGGCTGCCGACAGTGGGGTTCGAACCCACTATCTCCTGATTACTAGATCCTGACCGCACTTAAGCGTCTGAAGCTATCGAGCTCGGTGCAAAAAATGTTTCCTTCACTTGTCCAATGATTCTCTGGGTTCTACGAGTTCATATGATTTACCCAACACACTATTAAATTCCATTTTCCGTCTGTTTCTTTCTTTTTTTACAGTTCAGAAAGCTTTCCCTGATGATTGATTAGCCTTTCCGGGTTATTAACAAAATCTTCTCAAGACTTCTTATTGTATTTAACAACTATTTGTTTCGCTCTGTTTCTTTCAATTAAGTACAATTCCCTGTCTGCATCAGTCTTAGTTTGGTGCCATTTCTGATACGCCTTTTCAAGTTTACAAGATGCTCTCACTTCATCATTTCACCGAGGCATTCCGTTGCTGTTTCTACTTCAGCACCCCTGTCTGTCACCCATTATTTTTCTATATCCTGAAACGCTTGCTGTTCATAGTTTAGAACTTGTCACTAATCGTATCCAGGTATTTCTGTCTTATTTCTTCGTCCTGGAGATTTTCTACCCTCATTGGTCTGCAAACAGATTTCACTTTGTCCTAGGACTAGAGCTACTTATTTCACTACAGATGAGATAGTGGTCAGTATTATCGAAAAATCCCCAGAAAACCCGAAAATTCCTAACATATTTCCTGAATTCAAAGTCGGTTAACATATAGTCTGTTATGGACCTGGTACCCCTGCCCTTCCATGTGCGCCGTTAACGGTGGATAGTCTTATGCTTGAGCAACGTATTTGTAAATACCAATCCCATACTACACAGAAGTCCAGAAAACGCTTCCCATTTACATTAGCTTCCATATCATCCCCATATTTACCAATCGCCTTTTCGCATCCTTCAGTTATATTTCCAAATTTCGCATTATAATCGCCCTTTAGCACTATCCAATCCTTGCTCTTAATCCTGACTACGACGTCACACAACGCTTCATGAAACTTGCCAACTTCATCCTCATATGCACCCTCGCATGATGGATACACATGAGTCAATTCTCATCCCAATTCCTCCAGCTGCTACAGATATTAAATTAATTGGAATCAGGCAGGTACTGAGAGGGGTTAAATACACACAGTCTGTGAATGTTTAAAGCCTCAATGATAACTCTCAGGAGATATGAAAGAGGCGTAACTACACTGAAATCAGTGAGGGTGTTTGTGTAAATCGTGCCATGCCACTGTAGGGAAATGGAACATTAATATTGACGACGGGTGTAAAGACGGAGAGAACAGACGTCTGATATATTTTCTGTAATGTAGAAAGCAAGGTATAATAACATCGATTAACACAAGAAAAGACCGTAACAGGCCTATTATGAAGAAACGTTAAACAGGAGAGGAAGAAAAGGTTAATAGGATACATCCAAAGACAACTACAACTTGAGAAGTGTTTTTCTTCCGTCGCTTTTCCCCCATATCGCGCTAGAGTAATTGGTCCTGTTTTATTATATACGCCCTTTCTGATGCTAATCGTGTGTATATATAGTTATTGAGACAAACACACACAGATTAGAGTAAATTTGGGTGATTTAAACCTAAGCCTTCCGGTTTAGACACTTCTGAACTCTTCTCGCAATGTGGAGTTCTTAAATTTATAATAAACCAGGTATAGCGTCAGCTATTTTCATTCGACATATCTCCAAATTCCACTGAGGATGTAGTCGATTCAACTTCACTGGATTTCTATGGTGGCGAAAGTGTGGAAGGGTTCACGAGAGTAAAGTGTCTTGAAATACGGAACGACTCTCGGCCTATCGGACCACAAATTTCATTTTCAATGAACATAAAACTCCAGTCACCTCCAAGGAAAGCTGTGACCCGATCAATGTCTACGGCAGAACTGCTTGGTTAAAAGAGTCTCTGCCCTTCAAGTCCAGTCATTTGAGCATAAAATTAAAGAAGCGTACCCTATCTGGTATAATAAGCCGTATATTAACGTTTATAAACTTATATTTTCATCAATATTTTATAAAGATAACTAGCTGTAGTACCCGGAGTTGCCCGGATAGTTTTTGAATATTTCGCTTTAAGATTTGCATTACGAGTTAGTTATGTGTGAAGTGAATTTTTACAGAATTCCTTTTGGACTTGCAGATTGATATGTTACGATCTATTATGTAGTTTTAGAATTATTTAGATGTGTTGGATTTCAAGTTTTAGATTATTTACTTTTCGAGTAAAACTTCGCCCGTATGGAATCTCGAATCGACTGGGAAGTATTTGATCCTGTCAAAAATTAATAAGTGTTAACTATATGTATTTAGCCGTCGCACTATAGATACGACGTACAGGATTTCAACTGTCAAGGAGACCGTCCCCCTCTCGCCCCCACTCCTAAGAGATAAAATATCTGGATTGTCACCATTCATCTCACTGACCCCGCAAACTGTAGATTCGACATTGTTTTCGATTATTTTTATATCTCACACCCCTCACCCTCACCCCAAAGGGGGCTGAACATGAACTTTAAAAAAATTCGGAGTGTCACTATTCATTTCAGCGACCACGAAAACTATGGATTTGATACTATTCTAGATTATTTTTGTACCACCCCCCTCGCCCCCTGCCCATAAGGGTGCTAGGCGTGTCTTAGCCTCACGCGGTTTGTCTCCTGATACTAATTGATAAGTGTACCAAGTTTGGTGAAATTGCTCCAGTAGTTTAGGAGATGTGTCATTTACACACACACCCACACACATACATCTATGTTTATATATAGTAAGAAGAAAAAGAAGAAGATAAGATTTTATATATAGTTCTTCGACTATTTTTATATCTCACCCCCTTCGCCCTCCACTTGGACCTGTAAAAAATCCGGAGTATTACCATTCATCTCAGAGACCCTGAAATCTATGGATTCGAAACTGTTTTTAATTATTTCTATATCTCACCCCACAATTAGCTCCCCACCTAAAAGGGGGTTGAACTTGGACTTTAAAAATTCTGGAGTATTACTTTTCAACTCAGCGACCGCGAAAACTATGAATTCGACACTATTCTCGATTATTTTTATACCTGAACCCCCTGACGCCCCTCCCTTAAGGGCTCTAGGGATGGCTTACCCCCACAGTGCTCGTCTCCCGACAGTAAGTAATACATGTACCAAGTTTGGTTGAAATTGCTCCAGTGGTTTAGGAGATGTGTCATTTACACACACACACACACACACACACACACACACACACACACACACACACACACACACATTTTTATATATAGTAAGATAAGATTTTTGTACTTAACCCACTTTCTATTCCCGCCCAAAGGAGTCCTATGAGTGCCTTACACAACAGTATATTGTTTACAGATACTAAGTCTTATGTATACCAATTTTGGTTGGCAGCTCTGCCCAAGCGTATATGCATAATCTCGCTGCTCTAGAATCCTGTAGCTGACGTTGCCATGGTTACGGCAATTCATTTCTTTTATCCGATTCCTAGAGCAGGAGTAGTGTGGTGCTAATATCTCCGTAACAGTTGGTTTTACGGCCTTAAAACATGGTTTTCGGGCCCGTAGGGCTTACCGAGTTTTGTTCTTTGCGTCAAGAGGATTAGATTGAGCTTTGTCTCGCCCTTATACGACAAATTCGATATTTTGCCTATACTAGCCTATTATTTTTATATCTCCCCCCGTGCCCCCCACCTCGAATTGTTTTGAAAATAAAATACAGCGCATGTTACTTACTGGCAATGTAGCTTTCTATAGGTGAAGACATTTTTAAAATAGTTTCAGTAGTTTTTGAGTCTATTCGTTACAAACATACAATTTTTTTCTGTTTATAATATTAGTATAGACTACAATTTTGTTCGTACTCTTCAAATATTTGTCTCGGCCTTCGCTTTTCTATGTACATAATTCAAAAGTAAGAAAATATCAAATAGTAATAGAGAGAGATAATCCGCCTGATAGGGAATAGAAAGGTCGGTCTCGTAATCAGTTCATATGAACAATAACTCTTTAATCTGATGTTTGGATGTAAGCGTGGCTTGAGTTAAAACTCGAGATTAAAATTGCCAACCATCACTTCGATTTTCTCCTTCAGATTTTATTGGAAAAGGAAACCCAATAGATGGTATTTAAAATTACGGAGTACAAATGGTGCATAATACCAAAGCATAACAAACAGAGATTAAATAAAAGACAAAGACACCTCCGTACAGGCCATGAAGGCCCTTGGAGGAGTGGAAGGTAAAGGCTTTCACCATTGTTAACCGCGGCACGTGATGGGGTAGAGTGGTTAGCTCTCTGCCCGGCCGCCTTTGCCACCAAGAATTAACCTGGTACTCATTTTGGTGTAGGCTGAGTGAAACTCAGGGCCATATGCACCTCCGGAAGTGGAAATCTCGTTTCTTAAATTTTACGACTTTCTGACGGGGATTCGAACCCACGTCCTTCCGGGCGAACCGAGCACGCCTTTATCGCCTCGGCCAGGCAGCCCCTAGAGATTAAATAGGAGATATTATAAGTAAAAAAACCAGATTAAATTTAACAAAAGGTGACATTGAATGCCATCCAGCGGCTAGCGCTAGTACTACCTAAGCTGTGGGGAAGTGGACCATGTCGGGAGCAAACATGTTAACAAATAGCAAAGTTTTTATACAATTAATCCAATAGGAAGGGTATTTAATTCAGAAAAAAATGTCCACAATTGGCTAGAAGGAAATAAGACGGTCCAAGTTAAAAATCACGCTCGAAAATATCCTTTTCCCTATGCCCTCTGATTATCTCTTTTATGTTTTAATGTTGGTCGTGAAGACAGTGATGAATTACTACCTGTTTTATTTTATTCTTTGAGAACCATATTAACTTACCTGTGACTGTTAGGCTCTTGCTATAACCTTTCAAGAGAGTTATTAATACACTTGAGTAGTATAAGGGGATTGTTCGGCCGCCGCCGCCTCCACAGGCCTTCGGGAGAGGCGCCCAACGCATTGACTTCTGGCAAGGTCATTGCTATGTTGGCTAAGACTGCATGATTAACCTTACAGACGCTATCTTGGAGGGGCTTAACCTTACTTTTTACGCGCAAGATAGCAAGCCTAACCTCAAAACCGCTATCTTGGAGGGGCCTAACCTCAGTTTTACGGCCAGATGCCCTTTCCGACACTATCTTGAGTAATAGGGCAATGGAGATTCGCATAAGAAAGCAGACCTAACCACATGGAGGAGTCTAACCTAAGTTTTACGGCCAGATACCCTTCCTGACATTGCACATGATGGCGGCTATACACAGGCTCTTATGAGACTAGCTCCTAGAACCTGGGTCAGAGGTTACTATGCAAGATGGTGGCTAGCATAAGCTCTTATGAGACGGCTTAGGGGTGCTTGCGCAAGATGGCGGCTATACACAGGCTTATATGGAGAAAGCTAGCCTAGAAGCTAAAAAAAATCTTGACTTAACTGCTAACATGATTATAGTGTAAGTTTAACCTATCAGGTAAGGATTCGACTCCAGGCTTAACCTGACAAACCCCGTGTTCGAACCTAAGCCTACGGGCCTAAGTCCTAAATTCGATGAAAAAATCTTGACTCAACTGCTAACGTGATTATAGTGTAAGCTTAACCTATCAGGCATGGATTCGACTCCAGGCTTAACTGGACAGTCTTTGGGTTCGGCCCTAGGCCTGAGGGCCTGTCTTAAATTCGATACTAAAAAATCTTGGCTCAACTGGTAAAGTGATTATTGTGTAAGCTTAACCTATCACGTACGGTTTCGACTCCAGGCTTAACTTGACAGACTTCGGGTTCCACCCTAGGCCTAAGGGTCTAAGTCCTAAATTCGTTGCCGAAAAAATCTTGACTCAACTGCTATCGTGATTATAGTGTAAGCTTATCCTATCCGGTACGGATTCGACTCCAGGCTTAACCTGACAGACCCCGGGTTCAACACTAGGCTTAAGGGCCTAAGTCTTAAATTCGATACTAAAAAGTCTTGACTTAACTGCTAACGTGATTATAGTGTAAGCATAACCTATGAGGTACGGATTTGACTCCAACCATAACCTCACCTGGATTCGAGACTAGGCTTAAGGGCGTTAGCATTACAGACTTAAGAATGCTAGCTTAACCCAACTACCAACGTGATTATGGTTAAGAGTGTTAGGTTAACCCAAGCATTAGACGCCAGGCTTAACTTTACAAGGGCGTTACAGTCTCAAGTTTGAGGCTCAACCTAACTAGACGAGATAAGACATGATCCCGGGACTTTGGTGCTGAGATTGGTAGAATCTGACGGCTACACATAGGACAAGGGATATAGGGGATGTAATATTGGGAAGCATCTTTGAAGTTGTAAAACGGAGATTGAGTCTGAACTACTGCGGGGCTAAATTCCGACTCTAAAACCTATTTAGTAGGACGTAAAGCTAATATTATTAACCTACACAGAGAATAGATTGGGTCTCGGCGGGGAGATTATTTTGGCTGCTAAAGTCGTAACAGGAAAAGTACTTCTCAGGAGCTTTGTTGAGACATGAAATTGCGAGTTCATTGTTTTTTTTACCTGTTAGCCTAGCATGCACATATCAGCAAGACTGCACAGGCCAGTTGGCTAGCTTTCAAAGTATTTGCTGACACAGGAAATACAAAGTTCATTGTTTCTACAAGTTCGCGACTTGGGTACAGTCACGCAGGAAGACCTAAGCTATCTCCATACTGAATACCCAATATAGTTCGTAAAAATAATGTGGAACCGGAATTTAGCTCTGCAGGATTTCGCTTATTGTCAGAATTCCCGAATACAGAATAAAATCCCAACCTACAATTTACGTTCGAGGCCCGGGCTGACTGCAGGTCTAACGTTGCGCTGACCACGCATTAACCTCCCAGGACTTGGAGTTGAACTTGGAACAAGATAGCGGCTATTCATAAGCTCTTATGGAGCAAGCTGGCTCAGGGGAGACATAGGACTTAAGGTGACGGCATAGGTACATGCAAGTCCCTAGCAGTCGAACAAATTATCGGATAAGCATGTAACTTGAAATTTCGGTTCGGAAATACACTATTTGAATCTGTTTGCATAGGTTATAAGCTGGTAGCTTATGCAGGAGCGAAATTAAACAGAACGAACGCCTTGCCATAAGAAATACATTTAAGCCCCTAGCAGTCGGACAAATTAT